>NW_006408852.1:1412315-1413555 GCF_000296735.1 Chrysochloris asiatica
GAACAGTCGCTGGAGAAGGTTGTCATGCTGGGTAAGATGGAGGGTCAGAGAAAAAGAGGAAAATGTATCAGCCAGGTGGCACTATTGATGGACTCAAGTGTGGCAGCAGTAGTGAGGTTAGCCCAGGATTGGACATTATTTCATTCAGCTGTGCATGGGGTCGCTATGAGTCAGTTCCGACTCGATGGCACCTGACAACAACAACAACTTTTATGAAAACTAAATAGCAGACTTGGAATTTAAGTCTCATTCCTTGCCCATGTGTCATTCTATTCTTTAGAAAATGAGAAATTTAGAAATACTCTATTTCTCAGATATTATTTACCCCATAAATTACTCAATCTGTGGAAATGTATAAATCAGGAAAACACATTTCTGTGATAAATATATTATTGTTGTTAAGTGCCATTGAGTCGGTTCCCACTCATAGCGACCCTGTATAGGGTTTCCAATGAGGCTGCTTAGTTTGAACTGCCAACCTTGCTGTTCAATCCAACCTTGTGGTCCAGGACTTATCCTATAGTGCCACAGAAGTACTCCAATAATAGCATGTTGTTGTTGTTAAGTACTGACTAATTGGTTCCGACTCATAGCAACCCTGTATAGGGTTTCTAAGAAGCTGCTGGTGAGCTTGAACCACAGAAATGTGGGTCAAACTGACATTTTAGCTCATCATATTACCTCTCAATGACATACCAGGACTACAATAATAGCACAGCTGTATTCAATGATATATTTTGGTAAAGTCTGTTTTCATTAGCAATATGTTCAGTAACTTTGCAATGGTTTAAAGAAAATAACTCTGTGTATATGTTTATCTTCAAAAATAAAACAATAAAGCTCTCCTCTAGCAGTAATTCAGTGGTTGTGGAAAAAAGAATGGTTTGATGTTTGTATTACTTGGACTCTAGTTTCCATTCTAATTGTGAATGACATGTATTAATTTGAATGTTATGTTAGAACACAGTTATCTCTTTTAAGTTATTGTAATCAATAATATATTTTCTCTTTATTCACTAACATTATAATATTTTTAACAGGAAAAATGTGGAAGGGTTAACACTCAGAGGACACTTGAACCTAGAAATTAATTCATAATTTAAAATCATTTAAAATAAATTACTGCTTAATGTATTAATTATTTTGAACTGAACTTATATGATAAAGAGGCAATTGTCTAGTCATAAAATTATGTATATAAAAAGTTTCAGATATATGTAATATCATTTTAAATAGACTA
>NW_006408852.1:1414822-1415857 GCF_000296735.1 Chrysochloris asiatica
CTGAATTCAGTTTGAACCTCTGGCCATTCCCTGTCAGTGCATTGTTGCTGTTGTTTTTGAATTACTTTTAGGAATATTTTAGTTGCATGAAATTATAATGGCATTCTCCAATGTCATTGGGTTACCTCTCTTTGGCATGAGCACAAATATAAATGTCTTCCAATCAGTTGGCAAGTTAGCTTTCTTCCAAAATTCTTGGCATAAATGACTGATTGTATCCAGGGCATCATCACTTTGTGGAAACATTTCAATTTGTATTCTATCAGTTTCCAGAGAAGTGTTGTTTGCAAATGGCTTCAGTGTACCTTGGACTTCTTCCTTTAATATCATTGGCTCTTGATCATATACTACCTCTTGAAATCATATACAACCTCTTGAATATCAACCATTTCTTTTGGTACAATGACTCTGTTTATCCCTTCTATGTTCTTTTGATTCCTGCTGTATCATTCAGTATTTTGCCCACAGACTCCTTCAATACCACAAGTTGAGGTTTGAACTTTTTCTTCAGTTCCTTCTACATAAGAAATGCTGAGCATGTTCTTTATTTTGGATTTTCTAACTTAAGATCTTGGCACATTTCATTATAATATTTGAATTTGTCTTCTTGAGCTGCCATTTGAAATTTTCTGTTCAGCTCTGTGACCTCTTTTTTCCCAATTGATTTGACATCTCTACACAGAAGACCAAATTTCATTCTTTTCTGAGATACATTTTGGTCATTTTCTTCTTTCTTATTTTCTCAGTAAACTTTTGCTTTCTTTTGGTCTTCTGTTATTAGTGTCTAATCAATCATATCTGTTCTTCAGATTATCTCTAAATTCAGGTACAATATGTTGCAGTTCATATTTTGGCTCTCATGTACTTGTTTTAATTTTCTTCAGCTTCAGTCTGAACTTGCACATGAATAATTTATGTTTTTTTCCACAGTCTGCTCCTAGACTTATTTCCACAATCTCTTTCCATAGACATCAATTTGATTTCTGTGTACTCCATCTGGTGATGTCCATGTGTATAGTTGTCTTTTATGTTGTT
>NW_006408852.1:1416942-1432183 GCF_000296735.1 Chrysochloris asiatica
TCATGAGGAATCTGTACCTGTACCAAGAGACAGTTGTTCAAATAGAACATGGGAACACTGAATGTTTTAAAATTAAGAAAGGTGGGAAACAAGGTTGTATTCTTTCACCATACTTATTTAACCTATATGCTGAGCAAATAATCCAAGAAGCTGGGTTTTATGAAGAAAAACGTGGCATCAGGATTGAAGGAAGACTCATTAACAATCTGCAGTATGCAGATGATACAACCTTGGTTGCTGAAAGTAAAGAGGACTTAAAACATGTACTGATGAAGATCAGCAAGCACAGCCTTTGGTACGGATTACATCTCAATGTAAAGAAAACAAAAATCCTTACCAGTGGACCAATAAACAACATTCTTATCAATGGAGAAAAGATTGAAGTTGTCAGGGGAGCAACAGTCAAAAAATCAAACGACGTATTGCATTAGGCAAATCTATTGTACAAGATTTGAAGAGCAAAAATGTCAGCTTGAAGAGTCGTGCCTTACCCAACCCATGGTATTTTCAATAACCTCATATGCATGCGAAGGCTGAAAAGTGAATAAGGAAAACTGTAGAAAAATTGATGTCTTTGAGTGATGGTGTTGGAGCAGAATCTTGAAAGTGCCATGGGCAGCCAAAAGAACCAACAGATCTGTTTTGGAAGAAGTGCAGCCAGCGTGCTCCTTGGAGGCCAAGATGGCTAAACTTGGTCTCTCATACTTTGGACATATTGTCAGGAGGGAAGAGTCAATGGAGAAGGATACCATGTTCGGTAAGGTGGAAGATCAGAGAAAAAGAAGAAGACCCCCAAAGAGATGGGTTGGCCATGTGGCAGCATTGGTGGACTCAAGTGTGGCAGTGGTAGTGAGGTTTTGTTCTGCTGTGCATAATGTCACTATGGGTCGGTACAGACTCGATGGCACTTAACAAGAACAAACCATTATTTGTATTACCTAGGCCATGTTTTTCCAATGACTGATCCTTCCTCTTTGTTTCCAATGTTTGTATTCCAATTACTAGTAATTATCAATCCATCTTGATTGCATGTTTGATCAATTTTAGACTTAAGAAGTTGATAGAATTATTCAATTTCATCCTCACTGGCTTTAGTGATTTCTGTGTAAATTTAAATAATAATTGTATAAAATTGTCTTCCTTTTGTTGGTGGTGGTTATGTGCCATGGATTCTGTTCCAACTCATATAGAACCTGTACAGGGTTCTGAGACTTTAAATCTTTATGGGAGCAGAAAGCCTATCTTTCTCCCTCAAAATAGGTGGTGGTTTCTAACCACTGACCTTGAGGTTAGCAGCCAGATTCTTAACCACTACACTACCAGAGCTCCTTGTCTTCCTTATAGGCCTATGGATACTATCCTATCACAGATAGCATTGTCCTTCAAGATACATCTTGAAATGCTCTTGATGATTAATGTGAAACCATTTATCTTCAATTTATCATTTCCTGCATAATAAACCATATGGCTTTAAGATTCAAAATGACCAATACAAGTTCCTATCAGCTCAGTAATGCCTAAAATATCATTATTAATGACCATTTTACTTATTATTCTCAATGTTAGGATCACATTCACATTTTGCATAACTTTTTTATGTTCTTTGGTGATAGATCCATCTTCTCACTTCATTCTACTTTAACAGAGAAAAAGAAAAAAAAGGAAACTATTTTCAGTTTATCTTATATCTAATTTATTTAATTCAAGGGATTTTTTTTTTTTCTATATTAGTGGCTTAAATTAAAGCAACATATTTACCTTGCTTGAGAAATAATCTAAAATGTTGGTCATTTCTTGGTATTTTGAAAAACAAAAATATCATAACTTTTTAAATGTCAAAATATCAATTTTTTATTTTCTCTAAATACTTTTTCCCAAGAACTTTTTGAAAGGCCCTAATATATAAACTTTTTTTGATGACCATATTCTATATAATAATGTATTTATTTTAAAGCAGAATAGAAATATGAAATCCAGCTCTGAGTCAGCTTTTTTCCCCCTCAAGCAATGTGTTTTATTTGAAATGCAGTATTTGGAAAAATAGAAAATTAGAAATTCAGAATATGTCTTTTGCTTTGCAAAATAAAAGCTTTATTGAATTTTCATTTTTATTTTTTAACATTTTTATCATTTAGACATGAATGTTTCAATATTTGATCTTAGCTGTCAAGTACAGGCTGTTTTAATGAGTAAACTAATAACATATTTTAGAATACTTATGTACTCATTCGCTACAGATGATTACTCCATAATACTTAAATTATCTCTTGATAAAAGGTTTTACTCCACACTGATAACTGTCATGGCTATAAGATTTACTTGACTAATAGGGGATGAACAAAATCACAGACCATTCTTAGTATCCACTTGTCTATCAGTTTGTACTGCGGTGTCTTGTGGGTTGCTTTCATGCCAGAAGCTATGCCACTTGTATTTTAAATAACAGCAAGGTCACATATGGTGAGTAGGTTTCAGCTAAGCTTCTAAAAAAGGCAGATAAGGAAGAATAACAGGAGGAATATTCCTGAATAATTAGTCATTGAATATCTTATGAGTAGCAGAATGTTGTTGGATACAGTGCTGGAAGTTGGGGCTCAAAGATTGGAAGATACTCAAAGTACAAATGAGGAAGAGTGGCCTCCTAAAAGTAGAATTGACCATTATGATGTGAACAGAGTAAACACTCATGACTTTTAATTGCTGATGGGAAACAACTCAAAAAGAGAAGAAATAGTAACAAAGGTCCATTAATAATCAGAACACTGAATAGACAAAGCATGAATATAGGAAAATGGGAAGTTGTCAAAAATGAAATGGAACACATAAAGATCAAAAGCCTAGAGATAGTGAGTTGATTCTGAAAAGGATATGATTTACTATGCTGGGAATGACAAAAACAAGAGGAATCGTATCATTTTCATCATCAAAGAGAACATTTCAAGTTCTGTCTTGAAGTACAATGTAGTCTGTGATAGTATATATATATCCATACACGTATAAGGAAGACCACTTATTACCACTATTATTCAAATTTATACATCAAACAGTAAAGCCAGTGATGATTAAATTGTTGAATTTTACCATCTTCTTCAGTCTCAATTTTATCAAACAGGTACTCAAAATGTTTTCATAATTACTAGTGATTGTCATGAGAAGGTAGGAAACAAAGAGTAAGGATAAGTAGTTGGAAAATATGGCCTTGGAGATAGAAATGCTGGACACTGCATGATAGAATTTTGAAGACCAATGACTTTTTCACTGCAAATACTTTATGAAATAACATTAAAGGCAACAATAAACATGTACATAATGAGATGAAATACCCAGAATCAAATTGACCACATCTGTGGGAAGAAACATTGGAAAAGTTCAAAATCATGAGTGAAAGCATGATAAGGGTTAAATGTGAAATAGACAAAAAACTGCTCATATGTAAGTTCATACTTAAGCTGAATACAGTTAAAATAAGTCCATTAGAACAAAGAGGAGCTATGGTAGCACAGTGGTTATGAACTGGGCTGCTAACTTCAAGGTCAGCAGCTTGAAACTACCAGCCATTCCACTGAAGGAAGATGAGGCTTTCTGCTCCTGTAAAGATATGCAGTATTGGAAACCCTATACAGGGTCACTATGAGTTAAAAACAACTCCACTACACATAACCACCACCACCAGAGCCAAAATATCACCTTGAACATTTCCCAACTAAATTTCGAGGCCATCTCAAGAACAGATTTGATGCATTCAACACTAATGACAGATGACCAGAAGAGCTGTGGGATATCATCAAGAACATCAGACAGGAAGAAAGCAAAATTCCACTAAAGTAACTGAAAAGGAAGAAAAGACCTAAAAGTATTTCACAAGAGACTTGCCCTCCATTGTAGAGAAACTAAAGTAAAGGGATGAACTGAGGAAGTAAAAAAGCTGAACAGGGAATTTCAAAGAGCAGCATGAAAAGACCAAGTAAAGTATGATAATGAAGTGTTCAAAGACCTAAAAACCAAAAGGGAAGAAAATGCTCAGCATTTCTCAAGCCAAAAGAATTGAAGAACATATTCAAGCCTTGTATTGCAATACTGAAGGATTTAGTGGGAAAACTATTGAATGATGAAGAAAGCATTAAAAGAAGATGGAAGGAATATACAGAGTCACTGTACCAAAAATAAATGGTCCATGTTCAGAGGTAGCATATGATCAAGAACTGACAGTACTGAAGGAAGATGCCCAAGTTTCCCTGAAAGCATTGGTGAATAACAAGACTTCAATAATTGACTGAATACAAACAGAAATCTTTCACAAAAAAAAACTGATAAAGCCCTGGAGCCACTCCTTCATCATTGCCGAGAAATTTGGAAGACAGCTGCCTGAACAACTGAGATCCATATTTGTGCCAGTTACAAATATAAATGACTTATATGAATGTGGAAATCATCAAATAATATCATTATTATCACATGCAAGTTAAATTTTGCTGAAGATATTTTAAAAACTGCTGTAACAGTACATAGAGAACTGTCAGAAATTCAACCCAGATTCAGAAGCTGTAGAACAAGGAAAATCATTGCTTGTGTCAGATGAATCTTGACTGAAATCAGAGAATACAAGAAAGATGTTTACTTGTGTTTTGATTGTGTTACAGCTTCTGACTGTGTGGATCATGATGAGCAATGGATAATATTGCGAAGAATGGGTATTTCAGAACATTTATTTGTGCTCATGGGGAACCTGTACATAGACAACGAGGCAACAATTCAAACAGAACAAGGGGATACCAAATGGTTTAAAATCAGGAAAGTTGTGCACCAGGGTTGTATACTTTTACCATACTTATTCGATCTCTATACTAAACTAAGAATCCAAGAAGCTGGAGTATACCATCTGCTGTTGATGTACTGAATACTAACCACTGAAGATCAGATGAGTTGAGGGATAATATCAAGAACATCATACATGAAGAAAGAAAAAGGTCAGTAAACAGGTAAGAAAGAAAAAGATGAAAATGCAGTCAAAAAAGATTCTCAAACTTGCTTTTGAATATGAAATAGCTAAAGTAAATGGACTTCTGGTGTAGTGCTGTGGGATAAGTACTGGACTTCATACCACATGGCTGGCAGTTCAAACCCACCAGCTGCTCCTCAGAAATCATATACAGGGTCACTATAATTCAGAAGAAACTCGATGACACTCAGAAACAGCTACAACAAAGTAAATGGAAGACATATTAAGGTAAAAAAGCTGAACAGATGTCAAAGGATGGTTTGAGAAAATGAAAAATATGTATATAATAAAATGTGCAAAGACCTGGAGTTAGAAAACCAAGAGGTAAGCACACACATGATATTTCTCAAGCTTAAAAAACTGAAGAAAACATATCAAGTCTCAAGCTGCAATATTAAAATATTCTACTGGTAAAATAAAGAGTTCTGGTAGCATAGTAGTTACGAATCAGCCTGTGAACCGCAAGGTCAGGAGTTCGAAACTACCAGCTGCTCTGCAGGAGAAAGAGGAGGCTTACTGTTCCCATAAAGATTTACAGCCTCAGAAACCCTGTTCAGGGTTGCTATCAGTTGGAACTAACTTGACGGCACTTAACAGCAACAACAACTGGTAAAATATTGAATGTAAGAATAAGCATCAAAACAACATGAAAGGAAAGCACAGTCACTGTAACAAAATTTGTTGTTGTTAAATGCCATCAAATCCGTCTGACTCATAGACATCCTGTATAGTGTTTCCAAAGAATAGCTGGTGGGTTTGAATTGCCAATCTTAGTAGTTTGTAGTTAGTAGTCCAGTCCTTATCCTAAATCACCACACCAGAATAATTGGTTGAAATTCATTTTAGCAGGTACTATAGGATCAAGAGTTCTGGTATGGCACTGTAGGATAAGAACTGGACCACAAGGTCAGTGGTTCAAACTCACCAGTTGCTCCTCAGAAACCCTATACAAGGTCATTATGAGTAAGAACCAACTCCACAGCATTTAACATCAACAACAATAGAGTCAAGAATCAATGATGATTAAAAAAATAAGTCCAGGTTGTACTGAAGTCATTGACCATAAAGAAGGCTCCTGGAATTTACAGGATAACAATTAAGATGATTCAATAATGAACACTGGAGTCACTCTCTCATTAATGCCAAGAAGTTTTGAAAATAGATAACTGACAAGCAAACTGAAAGAGATGCATATTTGTGCCCATTTCACAGAAAGGTTGTAAACAGAATGTGAAAATTATCCAACAATATCATTAATTTCATATGCAAATAAAATTTTGCAGAAATTAATCTAACAATTGTTGCAGCAGTACATTGTCAAGGACTGTCAGAAACTTAATTCACATTTGGAAGAAGGCATGGAATGTGGGTTATAATTGATAATGTCAGATGGATTGTGACTCAAAGAAGAAAATAGTAAAAATATGTTTTCTTGTGTTTTATTGATTATACACAGGGATCAGTTTGTGTGGATCATAATAAATTGTCAATAACATTGAAAACAATAGAAATTCTATACACCTCATTGTGTTCATGCAGAAACTGTACATAGAACAAGATGAAGTTGCTCAAATAGAACAAGGTAATACTGCATGATTTAGAATTAGGAAATGTTTACATCAGGGTTTTATTTTTGCATCATACTTATTTAGTCTGTCTGATGAGCAAATAATCCTAGGAGCTGGACTGTTGCAGACCGTGTAGGCCTGGTCAGAAGTTCAAGGCCCTATAGGCCCGAGTGTTACAGGTTGCAGGCTCTGAGGAACAGATCTAGCCACCTGGCAGTTAATAGCAAATTGTTTTTCATCTTAGTGTTCAGTTATATTTATTAATTTCACACATGGAGCTCTTGATATCCACAGATAAATATAATATTTTCCTAAAAGCCAAGACTGTAAAATTCCAAACAGGCAAAGTTTTCCCCTCAGAGAATTCATTCAAAGTAAATTGGGTGGCTCCCTGGTCTCTGTTCCAAGAACAATAGAAATGCCCTCTCTAAAGTGTTTCCAGGCGCAGACCATTCACCCAGGCACCTCTATTCCTGAGGAACCTGGGCTGGGAAGCTGACACAATAGGAATCCTCCCAATCCTCCTTTTCCTCCCCCCATTTGAGGCTAGGTGCTAAAAGGTATGTTAATTAAGCTTGAGAAACCAAGTTGCCGTTGTGAGATTCGAACCTGCAAAATATGGTGTAAAGTTGCCTGAATGTCTGGAAAAGTAAGATTGACAGCTGTACCTTGTCTTAGTCCCTCCTAGCTTTGTGTATAGTTCCTCCCCTAAATAAAAGGAAGGCTCAGAAGGAATCCAGGGGCATTACGACTGGCAAGGCTTGCATTACAGCATGCAGGGGGCTCAGTCCAGCATTGCAACCATACTGCCTATTTAGCCAAGATGTTTACTATGCAGGATATTACGGCCTTCGTGGCTGAGATGTTTGCAATGCAGGATCTGCCTGATGCCAGTCCAGCATTCACCCTGGTTTCTGGGTGCCTCTTTGTCTCTCTTGTTTTGTCTCTGTGTCTCTTTTGCTATCTCTATCACTGCCAGGTGTCTCCACCTCGTGAACCGAACCCCTATGTCGAGGCCAGTCCCCGACACTGGACTATATGAGTCATTATGCATAAGGAATTATGAAAGTCTCTTTGACAATTAGGGATATACAGATGACACAACTTTGCTTTGCTGAAAGTGAAGAGGATTTGAAGTGATTACTGATGAAGATCAAAGACTATGGTCTTCAATACAGACTACACCTCAACATCAACAAAGCAATAATTTTCACTACTGGACCAATAAGCAACGTCATGATAAATGGAGAAAATAATATTAATGTTATTAATGATTTCATTTTTCTTGGACTCACAATCAACACCCATGGAAACAGCAGTCAATTAATCAAATGAAGTATTGCATTGGACAAATATGCTGCAAAAGAAGTTTTTAAAGTGCTAAAGAGCAAAGTTGTCACTTTGAGAACTGTGTTCCAGATCCAAGCCATAGTATTTCCCAAGCTTTGTAAAGATGGATAATGAAATAGGATGACTAAAGAATAATCAATGTCTTTGAAGTATGGTGTGACAAAGAATATTGAATATACTATGGGTTTCCAAAAGAACTTACAGTCTGTCTTTGAAGTACAGCCAGAATGCTCCTTTGAAGCTTGGATGGCTAGACTTTATATTTTGGATGTATTTTCAAGAGGGAGCAATTTATGGTATTAACATTAAGTTTATAAAAGCAAAGCATAGCTGAAAGAGGAATACCTTCACCAAGATGAACTGACACAGTAGTTCAGTGCCAAATTGGACTCAAACACAGGAAGATTGTGAGCATGGCACAGTATATGACACTATTTTGTTTTGTTGAACATAAGGTTGCTATGAGGTGGAATTAACAAGTAGATTACAATGAAAAACAATTACAAACTAAGTTATTACAAAGTACTATTCCAAACCAAAAGAAAAAAATATAAAGAATTATTGCAATTTCTACTAAAATGTAAACATAAGAATACAAAAATCTGAAGATATATCCAAATAAAGTATCGCAAGATTGGTGGTCTTAGTTTGTACCACAATTTCTGAAAGAATTGATTATAAAATTTCATAGGAATTTATCTCCTTAACTATAAAACACTGAATTTGTCTGCTGAACAGAAGTCCATACCCATGATCTTTTTTTCCCTCTTGTTATTACGAAACAAATATTTGAAAGTCATTGTGGTGACTTGTTGTTGTTAGGTGCCATCAACTAGGTAGTGATTCATAGCAACCCTGTGTACAACAGACAAAACACTGCCCAGTCCTGTGCCAATCTCACAATTGCTACATTTGAGTCCATTGCTGCTACCACTGTTTCAATCCATCTTATTGGGAGACTTCCTCTTTTTCTCTGACCCTCCACTTTACCAAACATGATATCCGTCTCCAAGGACTGGTCCCTCCTGATAATATATCCACATTTTATGCAGTCAATGTATAGTCATCTTTTATGTTATTTCAATAAATGATTTGCAATGAAGAAGTCACTGGTCTTATAAAATTCTATCACGTGATCTCCAGCATCATTTCTATAAACAAGACCATATTTTCCAACTACTGATCCTTCCTCTTTGTTTCCAACCTTTGCATTCCAATCATCAGTAATTATCAATACATTTTGATTGCATGTTTGATCAATTTCAGACAGAAGAAGTTGGTAAAATTCTTCAATTTCATCATCACTGGCTTTAGTAGTTATTATGCAAATTTGTATAATAGTGGCACTAAGTGGTCTTCCTTGTATGCACATGGATATTATCCTACCACAAACAACATAGTTCGAGACAGATCTTTATATGTACCCTTTGAAGAAGAATGCAATGCCATTCTTCTTTAATTTTTCATTCCCAGCTTAGTAAACCATGTGACTGTCAGATTTTAAATGGCCAATACAGGTCCATTTCAGCTCACAAATGCCTATGTGTTGTTCTATTTCATTTTTGGCAATTACCAATTTTCCTAGATTTATACTTCATAAATTCCATGTTCCAATTATTAATCGATGTTTGCAGCTGTTTCTACTCATTTTGAGTTGTACTACATCTCCAAATTAAGATTATGAAGGCTTTATTCCATTCACATCATCATAATGAATGTTACTTTGAGGAAACAGCTCTTTTCTAGTTGTATTTTGAGTGCCTTTTAACCTGAGGGACTCATCTTCTGGCACCATATCTGACAATATTCTAGTTTTCTTCATCATATTTCATTATTCAGTACTCTGGTGCTGATCATCTTCCACTATCATTCATAAGGTTTTCTGTGAGCAAATATCTGGAAGTAGTCCATTCTCTCCTTCTTCCTATTCTGTCTTTGTCTGGAAGCTCACCTGAAATCTGTCTTCCCTGGGTGATACTGCTGGTATTTAAAATACCTGTAGCATAACTGTCAGAATCAAAGCAACATGCAAGCTACCACAGTATGACACACTAACAGATGAGTGGTCAGATGTGACTTTATATTTATATTAGATCCAGATATAGATCTTTACTTCTCTTCTGAAAGGTTAAATATATATGATTTTTGTTAATATTAAGCTATATAAATGGTATCCTATCCCTACTCCAGCTAAGATCCAAATTTTTAATTTATCTTCTCATTTGAGTACTTTATATATCATTAATAGAGGATTAGTAATATTTGGCATCTGCAAAGCATTTCTTTTTTTACTACTCTTCAAAATTTTTGATATAGTTGTCATACAAGCAAACCATTAATCTCTTTCACATTTTATATTTGGAACTTTATAGTCAGAGTTTATTTATAGGACTTGTGTGGGTAAGAATTTTACTTGATATGCCAATGCTTCAGGTATTCAAGGGAATACTTTAGAGTGAATATGCAAAACCACCTCTTCTGGCTCCCCAGCTGTAGATGAAAGCAACATAACTCATTGAAAAAGTAAGAGTCAAAACACGCAAGTTTGTGGTTTCTAGAAAAGTTGACACGCTTTTTCATGTTTAACCTTTGGAAATATATATAGAATTAGTCTTCAGAAAAGATTTCAGGCTGCTTTCACTTTGTAAAAACAAAGGAATATTTTGCTATCATCAATGATTCTTAAACCACATTGGCAGTTGGCATCATGGTCTCTGAAATTGTAATTGATTTCTAGGAGGAAAATGCGATGAAAAGAAATGAGAAAAATTGGATTTATTTAACTTATGTAAGGTTTTATTTTCACATAGCTAAAATTCAATACTTATGAAAAATAAAAAAAAATAAATATAAAATGTTAAAATTGGCCTAAATTGCAAGTCACAACAAAAAATTACTGAGTACTTACTAAACAAAATCAAATTCACTGTCATGGAGTCAATTCCGATTCATACTCACACTATAAGACATAGTAGAACTGTTCCATAGGGTTTCTAAGGCTTTAAATCTTTACAGAAGCAGACTGATACTTTTCCCTGCCTGACAGAGCAGCTCCAGACAAAAAAAAGTTAGTAGAATTCTTCTATTTCATCCTAACTGGCTTTAGGGATGGATCTTGGCTGCAAGCAGAGAAAAGCAGAGAGATATTTACCTGTGCTTTATTGACTATGCAAAGGCTTTCAATTGCATGGATCATGACAAGCTATTGACAACATTGTAAAGTAGAGTATTCCGGAACACTTAATTTTAAGTGCTCATGAGGAATCTGTATATGGACCAAGAGGCAGAACATGGGAACACTGAATGGTTTAAAATTAAGAAAGATGTGTGACAAGTTTTTACTCATTCAACCTGTATGCTGAGCAAATAATCCAAGAAGCTGAGTTATATAAAGAAAAATGTGACAGCAGGATTGGAGGAAGACTCATTAGCAACCTGCGATATGCAGATGATACAACCTTGCTTGCGGAAAGGGAAGAGGACTTAAAATACTAATGAAGATCAAAGATCACAGCCTTCCATATGGATTGCATCTCAATGAAAAGAAAACAAAAATCCTCACCACTGGACCAATAAACAATATTCTTATCAACAGAAACAAGATTAAAGTTGTCAAGGACTTCATTGTTCTTGGATCAACTATCAACATGCATGGAAGCAGCAGTCAAGAAATCAAGTGACATATTGTATTAAGCAAATCTGCTGCACAAGACCTTTTTGGAGTGTTGAAGAGCAAAGATGTCAGCTTGAGGACTACAGTGCACCTGACTCAAGCCATGGTATTATCAGTAATCTCATATGCATGTGAAAGCTGTACAGTGAATAAGGAAGAGAATAGAAGAATTGATGCTTTGAATCATGGTGTTGGAGGAGAATATTGAAAGTACCATAGGCTGCCAAAAAAACCAATAGATCAGTTTTGGAAGAAGTGCAGCCAGAGTGCTCCTTAAGGCCAAGATGGCCAAACTTCGTCTCTTATACTTTGGACATATTGTCAGGAGGGACCAGTCGCTGGAGAAGAATATCATGTTTGATAAGGTGGAGGGTCAGAGAAAAAGAGGTGGATTGGCAAAGTGGCAGAATCAACAGGCTCAAGCTTGGCAACAATTGTGAGGTTAACCTAGAACCAGGCAGTGTTTCATTCTGTTGAACATACGGTTGTTATGAGTTGGTACTGATTCGATGGTACCTAACAATGACAACAACTCAGAGCAGCTGGTGGATTCAAAGCACCTGTATTTCAGTTAGCAACAGAGTGCCTGAGTACTGTATCACAAGGATTTCTGAGTACTTACTAAGTATTCAATATTGTTCAACAAACTATGACTATAATAGCACTCAAAACAAATAACCAGTCTTTGCTCCTAATATAATTTCCATTTTAATATAAAATTGTTATTATTGTTAAGTGCCGTCGAGTCAGTTCCGACCCATAGTGATCCTGTACAGGGTTTCCGAGGCTGTAAATCTTTAAGGGAGCAGAAAGCCTCATCGTTCTCCCGCGGAGCGGCTGGTAGTTTCAAACTACTGACCTTGCGGTTCGCAGCCCGATTCATAACCACTACACTACCAGAGCTCCTTATAAATACCTATATATCATAAAATTATATCATTTGTTATATGGAGCATTTTAATCTAAAATTTATACTTTCAGAGTCCATATTTGTTAATCAGGGAAATTATTTTTCAGTTTTACAATTCTTAAATGCATTGTTTGTATGTGCAGATTAATTACAGTCATATTTTAAAAATTGATCTGGAAGTTTATATAGATGTTAAACAGTACATTTAATACTTGCCCTTTTTGCTCATCTTTCTTCACATTTATATGTAATGTTTCCTATGTTGCTTCAGTGGATGAACTAGAAGGGTAAATGTGTGATCTGTTTTTCTTGGCTATCACAAACTATTTGTGATTACGAACTATTGGCTATTACAAACTACTTATTTTCCCTGTTCCTTTTAAAACAAATTACATTAAAATTTTGATTGAAAAATAATTCCAGTTGTGTTACTCCAGTATGATACCAGTTGCTGCAGAGAAGGACAGTAAAAGTATAATTTGGCCATGGTTGTTCTCTGGTGAGAGAATTGGTAGAAAACAAACAATCATTCATTTGATTTGAATTAGTTAATACTAGGTTACTGATAGCACAGTGGTTATGAATCAGGTTGTGAACCACAAGGTCAGCAGTTCAAAACTACCAGCTGTTCTGTGGGAGAAAGATGAGGCTGTCTGCTCCTGTAAAGATTTACAGCCTTGGAAACCCTGTACAGGGTCGCTATGGGTTGGAACCAACTCCATGGCACATAAAAACAACAACAACAACAGGTCACTGATGTGGTGCTGTGTGTTAATGTGCTGGGCATCAAAATCATTTGAACCATGAAATCGGTGTTCAAGCTCACAAACTGCTCCTCAGAAACCCTACACAGAGTCGCTGTGGTTTGGAACCAACTCTACAGCATTTAACAATAACAAGGTTACATTGCATGTCTTTACCAAATATAAGCGTTTACAAGCTAGCCAGAGAGTCACATGAGCTATGAGAGCCATAATAAAAGATTCAGCAAAATACAAGCGGCAACAAAACAAAAAATTTGCAGAGGAAGAAAACAATTTTCCAAATATGTAGCAAATGGCCGTAAAATTAGAAGAAAGCTCAGCTCAGTAACACTGATAAGTCAAAGAAATATATATATATATATATATTGAGAGCCAGCCTAGCATGATGTAAATCTTGACTGGGATTGGGGAATAAAACAATGTGATTTTTTTTATATAATGATATTTCTAGCCATAGTGTTGTAAACCTCAAAAAATAATTAGCTTAATTAACTTGAGCACAATCTTGCAAATGACTGGTTGATATGCTAGGCAAATGGTGACTTCAAATTTCAACTAATAAGATTGAGCTCCTGGTGGTTCAGGTACAGAATTTGTCAATTTTGTCATACTGGTAGGCTTATATATATAAGGGTCAATCCCACAGGTTTCAAGGGAACCTCACTACCATCAAGAAGTCTGAAGCAGAGCCTATCATTTTGACCCAGCTTGTGCATTGACAACCTGCTGGACCCAGAAAAGAGAACATTCACACTGAAGACATAGAAATATTGGGCTAGTTGGCTCATGAAGACAGATAGCAGAGGTGCACTGATGCCTATTTTGAGCATGTAGATTCATGGAGAGAGAACGGAACCTCCATTCAGAAGCCTTGCTTGCTGCTAAAGAGTGATACCATTTGTCTGTGCAAGTTAGATACTGGTGTGTGTCCTGTGCAATATGCCTCCTCACTCCTGGGCAGTCAAGTAGTAGGAGCCATGTGGATGCCCTGGCAGAGCCATTCTGGGTAATATGGCAATAAGGCAGAGAATCACACAGATCTGAGTAGCATGGTGGGAGCCAGTCAGAGTCTTACAAGAGCCTCATAGAAGACATTCAGGAAATCCTGTGCAGGAATTTTCCCACCATCAAAGCAAGGACAGGGGAAGACCAATGGTAGTTCAGAAGACTCACGAGCCATGTAGGCCTTCTTGGTAGCAAGATGGTAGTCATAAGCAGTGATGACAACAACTGACCGGAAGCATAATGATCCTGCCTAGCAACTTAAGAATGGATATTAGTAATTTGAGGAATTATAAATGTTTACTTACGCTTGCGTAATGGTTACTAATCCAGCTGCTAACCTCAAGGTCAGCAGTTTGAAACTACCAGCTGTTCCACGGAAGAAAGATGAGGCTTTCATATAGATTTACTTCGAGCAGCGAGAATTTCATAAAGATTTACTTCGAGCAGCGAGAACTTCGAGCAGCGAGAACTTCGAGCAGCGAGAACTTCAAGCAGCCAGAACTTCGAGCAGCCAGAACTTCGAGCAGCCAGAACTTCGAGCAGCGAGACATGTAGTGAGGAGCTCCAACAACAACATGGAATACTGAGCCACAAGGCTGTTTAACTGCAAGTTGCGGAAAGCCTCATCTCTCTCACGTGGAGGGCCTGGAGGATTTGAGCTGCTGACCGCGGGGTTTGCAGCCAGATTTTTAACCACTACACTACCAGACCTTCTACCTTGAAGATGGTGGATCAGGTAGATGTGTAGTGAGGAGATCAGTCAACAATACAGAATATCAGGTCAAGAGGACTCATGAGTTGGTGTTGGAACTCTGTAATAAATATAAAGGTATGTTTGGAGGTTCGGAGGGTTTATAGCTGGGGAATTTTCAGGAGAATCCAGAAATCCATTATTTTCTGGATCAAGACACTCAGCTGTTCCAGGAGCTGCCATCTTGGGAGAGCTTATCTTGATTGTACCAGGATTGATAG
>NW_006408852.1:1434408-1459029 GCF_000296735.1 Chrysochloris asiatica
GTGGCAGCGGTAGTGAGGTTGGCCCAGGATCGGACATTGTTTCGTTCTGCTGTGCATGGGGTCGCTATGAGTCGGTTCCGACTTGATGACACCTGTCATCAACAACAAAAAAGATTACAGCCTAGGAAATCTTGGGCAGGGTCTCTATGAGTCTGAACCTACTCCACAGCACATAACAACAACAACCCTTTGAGAATTTTTTGTTATTGTTCATTGTTTTCTAGTCATATACATAACAATAATGGCTTCACTTTGCCAACACTGTGTATTTTGTATTTCCTGAACTATTGCAGATGGGAAAAGCATCTATGAAATTGTTGATGATTGTGGGAATATATGCTGCATTCATAATAGTTTTATGTCTGCCTAGAAGTTTGAAGCCTGTATGCTTGTGTGAAGCAGATAAAAAATACAGATAATAACGATTCTTTCTGTGTTGTTTGTCATTGATTGGGAGATATTGACAGGAAATAAATGCACATGCTCACACACAAATGTTACTGCAAATTGCTTGAAGTGCTATGAAGAAAAAGAAAAGTATGCTATGAGAACAATTGAAGGAGGTATTGAATTAATTTGTGGCTTTAAAAGAAAGTGTCTATTGGTCATTGAAATTTAAGCTGAGATCAAAAGCATGAGAAGAAAGAAGACTTCAAGGAAGAAAAGTAGTTTATCTTATTATGGGAAACAATAGATGACAAATATACCTGGGCTACAGGGAAAAAGGAGAGAGGGATTAGGGGCCATCCTAATCATTTTATATTTCATCCTAAAATTAAGGAAAAACAGACAAGTGCTCTAAGCAAGCAAAGAAGAAAACAAATAGATTCATATTAACGTAGAGTAAAGAGAAATTAAAAATAATCTAAAACTGTAAAACATGACATTGGCTTTGAATGCTGACATTTGGGAAATTACACTGGGGGTGCAGAGTAGAAATGCAATACTACAGCTAAAGTACAATGTTGCTTTGGACTTGATTGGAAGCAATAAAAGCCAGTGCCACTGAGTCAATTGTGACTCACAAAATTTCATAGACTAGAGGAGAACTGTTCCTTAGGAACTGTAAATCTCTACAGGAATAGACAGCTCAACTTTCTTCAGAGTAACAGCTAGCAGATTCCTTCTGGTAGCAATCAGAAATCATATAAAAGGAGTCCTGCCTGGTTGCATAAACAGTTAAGTTTTTGGTTGTACTGAAAGGATGGTGGGAGAAAGGTCGAGTAATTTGCTTTGAAAAGATTAAAGCAAATATATTCCCCTAAGACAGTTGTATTCTGTTTCATAGGATAAGGAAGAGTTAAAAATTGCTATAGTGTGCACAACCACCACCACCACAACAACATATACATGCACACATAGATATAGAATATATATGACATGGCATCAACAAAACTTGATGTGCAGGATTAGAGGAATGAAATTATCAAAAAGTATGCTCAATTTCCCATTCAAATCCTAGAGTACTAAGGTAGAGTTTGAAAGGTGAAATGATGATACAGTGTAGCACACTGGAATATTTAAAGAATTACCTGTTACCTCACTAGAAATTTAGCAGACCATTTTAAATTATATTAAATTATTTTTACTATTTTATACCAAGTGATTATAATAGTAAATGTTCAGTTATCAGATATAGCCTTTGTGGCACACAGTGGTAGTGGTTAAGTGCCGTGGATTCGGTTCCGACTCATAGAGACCCTGTACAGGGTTTCCAAGGCTGTAAAACTTTACGGAAGCAGAAAGCCTCATCTTTCTCCCATGGAGTAGCTGGTAGTTGAACTGCTTAGCTTGCGGTTTGCAGCCCGATTCGTAACCACTACACTACCAGAGCACAGTAGGTAGTTCAAATCCACCAGCCATTCTGCAGAAGAAAGCTGAGACAGTCTGATTCCATAAAGATTTAGCTTCAGAAACCATAAGGAACACTTCTAATCTATCCTATAGTGCAGCTATGAGTTGGAATTGACTTAATGGCAGTGGGTGAGTAACAGATATAACCTACTTATGGGAGTGTATGAATATATGTAATATATTTTAAATTTCATAAAATATAACAGTCTAAGCACAGATGCCACCACTTATCTGTAAATATGTTATGTTGTGGTGGTTTTTGTGTGACTCCAATTCTGGAATCTATGCCAATGGTATTATAAATATCAGCAGGGTCAACAATGGTGGACAGGTTTCAGCTGTGCTTCCACACTAAGACAGTCAAGGAAGATAACTTCTGAATCTTTATACACTGAAAACCTTATGAATATCAATGGAATAATAACGGTCAGAAAGCACTCAAATATTGAGTATTGAAATATGATGAATAGCACCAGAATATTTTCAGGTATAGGGCTTAAAGATGAGCCCTTCAGGTTGGAATTTTACTCAAAATATGACAGGAGAAGAATTGCATCCTCAAAGTGGAGTTGTCTGTTATGATTCTAATGGAGTAAACCTTTTCAGGCCTTCATATATTGATGGGGTACAACTTATAATGAGAGGAAACAGCTATAAACATACATACATGAATAACCAGAACATGGATGAAGAAAATTGGGAATTGTCATAAATGAAATGAAAATTGGAAATTGTCACAACTATCCATATCTTAGGAATTAGTGTGCTGAAACAGACTAGAATTGACCATTTTGATTATGACAGACACATGATTTGGTATGCTGGGAATGACAATTGAAGAATGGCATCACTTTCAACATTAAAAATAATATTTTAAGATCTATCTTGAAGTATAATATTGTCTGTATCAGGATAATATCCATATCTACAAGAAACACCAGTTAATACAAACATTACTCAATATTATGCACCAACACTAAAGTCAGTGATAATGACACCGAAGAATTCTACTAACTTTTTCACTCTGAAATTGATCAAACATGCAATAAATATGTATTGATAATTACTGGTGGTTGAAATGCAAAGGTTGGAAACAAAGAGGAAGGATAAGAAGTTGGAAAGTATGGTTTTGATGTTAAACATGATATTGGAGATTGCATAATAGAATTTTGAGAGACTAATGATATTCATTGCACATACCTTTTGTAAACAACATAAACAATTAGTTCAATGCACATGGACCTCACCAGATTGCATACCCAAAAGTCAAATTGACTACATCTATGGAAAAAAACCCATAGATGTAGTCAAGCATCAAGATAAGATGGAAGGAATACACAGAGTCACTATACCAAAAAGAAATGGTTCATGTTCAACTCTTTCAAGAGGTAGCATATAATCAAGATACAAGGATACTGAAGGCGGAAGTCCAAGGTTCATTGAAGGAGTTGACAAAGAACAACGCACGAGGAATTCATGGAATAAAAATTGAAATATTTCAAGAAAGTGAGGCACAGAAGGCACTCACTCATCTATGCCAAGAAATTTGGAAGACAACTATCTGGCCAACTGATTGGAAGAGATCCGTGTTTGTGCCCATTCAAAAGAGAGGTGACCAAACGGAATGCAGAAATCATCGGACAATCTCTTTGATATCACATGCGAGTAAAGTTTTACTAAAGTTAATACACAAATGACTACAAGCATACATTGACAGAAAACTTCCAGAGGTTCAAGCCAGATTTAGAAGAGGCCGTGGAATGAAGGATATCATTGTTGATGTCTGATGGATCTTGGCTGAAAGCAGGGACTATCAGAAAGATGTTTACCTGTGCTTTATTGACTACACAAAGGCTTTCGATTGTGTGGATCACAACAAGCAATGGACAACATTGCAAAATAAGAGTCTTCCATAACACTTAATTGTGCTCATGAGGAATCTGTACCTGGACCAAGAGGCAGTTGTTCGAATAGAACATGGGAACCCTGAATGGTTTAAAATTAAGAAAGGTGTGTTCTTTTACCATACTTAGTCAACCTGTATGCTAAGCAAATAATCCGAGAAGCTGGGTTCTATGAAGAAAAACATGGCATCAGGATTGGAGGAAGACTCATTAACAACCTGCAATATGCAAATGATACAACCTTGCTTGCTGAAAGTGAAGAGGACTTCAAACATTTACTGATAAAGATCAAAGAGCACAGCCTTTGGTATGTAAAGAAAATAAAAATCCTCACCACTATACCAATAAACAACATTCTTATCAGTGGAGAAAAGATTGAAGTTGTCAAGGATTTCATTCTTATTGGATAAACTATCAACACTCACGGAAGCAGCAGTCAAGAAATCAAACAACATATTGATTTAGGCAAATCTGCTGCACAAGATCTTTTTTAAGTGTTGAACAGCAAAGATGTCAGCTTGAGGACTAAGGTGCGCCTGACCCAGGCCACGGTATTTTCAATAACCTCATATGCATGCAAAAGCTGGATGGTGAATAAGGACCATCATAGAAGAATTGATGCTTTTGAGTTATGGTGTTAGAGAAGAATATTGAAAGTGTCATGGGCTGCCAAAAGAACCAATAAATCTGTTTTGGAAGAAGTGCAGACAGAGTGCTCTTTGGAGGCCAAGATGGCCAAACTTCGTCTCTCGTACTTTGGACATATTGTCAGGAGGGACCAGTTGCTGGAGAAGGAAATCATGTTTGGTAAGGTGGAGGTCAGAGAAAAAGAGAAAGACACCCAATGAGATGGATTGGCCAAGTGGCAGCATCGATGGAATCAAGTGTGGCAACAGTAGTGAGATTGGCCCAGGATTGAGCAGTGTTTCATTTTGCTGTGCATAAGATTGCTATGAGTCTGTGCTGACTCGATGGCACCTAACAACAACAACAACATTGGAAGGAATGATGGAAAAATTCAATAACATCAGCCAAAACAAGGCCAAGGGAAGACTATGGAACAAACTACCAGCTGCTCATATGCAAGTTTAGGATGAAGATGAAAAAAAAAAGAAGACAGCAAATCACCAAGAGCAAAACAATTACCTTGAACACATGACACCTGAATTTTGAGATCATCTCAAAAACCTAATTGATGCATTAAATACTGACAGAAAACCAGAAGAGATGTGGGATCATTATCAAGAACATCATACAGGAAGAAAACAAAAGGTCATTAAGAGACTCTGAAACTTGCTCACTTGTGTAGATACTCTAAAGTAAATGGAATAAATGAGAAAATAAAAGAACTGAAAAGATCATTTCAAAGGGCAGAATAAAGTCAAGTATTATAATGAAATGTGAAAAGACCTGGAGTTAGAAACTGAAAAGGACGAACTTGCTCAGCATTTCTCAAGCTGAAAGAACTGAAGAAAAATTCAAACCTTGACTTGAAATATTGAAGGATTCTATGAGCATAATATTGAATGATGCAAAAGCATCAAAAGAATATTAAAGGAATACGCAGAATCACTGTAACAAAAAGAAATGGTCAATGTACAGCTATTTCAAGAGGTAGCCTATGATCAAGAGTCAATGGAATTGAAAGGAGAAGTCCAAGGTGCACTGAAGTTAATGGAAAAGATTAAGGCACCCTGTATGGATGGAATACAAATTGAAATCTTTTAACAAATGGATGCAGCACTGGAGGAACTCAATCAACTATACCAAGAAATTTTGAACTGGTCAACTGATCATAAAAGGTACACATGTTTGTCCACTCCAAAGTGAGGTAACCCAATGAATTATGGAAATCATTGGACAATATCATATGCAAGTACATTTTGCTAAGAATAATTCAAAAGTGACTGTAACAGCACATTGACAGGGAACTGCTAGAGGTTAAAGCAGGCTTCAGATAAGGACATGGAATGAGGGATATCATTGCTGGTGTCAGATTGATCTTTGCTGTAAAAAGACTATACTAGAAAAGATGTTTACCTGTGCTTTATCAATTATACAAAGATATTCAACTGTGTGGATCATTACTAGCTATGGGTAACATTGTGAATAATGGGTATTCCAGAACACTTAATTTGTTTACAAGGAACCTGTGCATAGATCAAAAGACAACAATTATAACAGAACAAAGAGAGAGTGAATGATTTAAAATCAGGAAGGATGAGATCCAGGGTTGTATTTTTTCACCATACTTATTCAATTTTTATTCTTAGCAAATAATCCAAAAAACTGGATTATATGAAGAGGAATGTCTCATTAGGTTTGGAGGAAGACTCAGTAACAACGTGCAATGTGCAGATGCTATATTTCTGCTTGTTGAAAATGAAGAGATTAAATACTTACTGATGAAAATCAAAGACTACAGCACCTCCAAGGAAGAAAACAAAAATCCTCCCACAGGACCAATAAATAACATCATAATGAATGGAGAAAAGATTGAAATTGTCAGACTTCATTTTGCTTGAATCTACCATCAACACACATGGAAGCAACAGTCTAGAAATCAAACAAAGATTGTATTAGGGAAATCTGCTGCATGAGACCTTTTAAAAGTGTTCAGGAGTAAAGATAGCAGTTTGAGGACTAAGATGCACCTGAGCAAAGCCATGGTATTTTCAATCGCCTCATGAGCATGTGAAAGTTGAAAAACAAATAGTGAAGACCGTAGAAGACTTGATGCATTCTAATTATGGTGTTGGATAATACTAAAAGTGCTATGGAATGCCAGTAATGTTGGAAGAAATATAGACAGAATGCTCTTTAGACGCCAGAGAGGCAAGACTTCAGACATATTGTCAAAAGGGACCTTGAGAATGACATCATGCTAGGTAAAGTGGAGGGTCAGCTAAAATGAGGAAGACCTTAATAAGATGGATTGACACAGTGACAGCAGTAGCAATGGACTCAAGAATATCAGGGATTGTGAGAATGCCATAGGATCAGACAGTGTTTCTTCTGTTTTTCATAAAGTCTCTGTGATTTGGAACTGATTAGATTGTACCTAACCTTGATACCAAAATCACTAATAAAATTCAGACTGAGTCCTTTCAACATAAGTTTAGCAAATATTTTCTCTAAGTCATTAAGTGGATTTTTAGGTATAATGTCTCAGTTATTGTTGAGGTTAATGGTGTTTTTATTAAGTGCTATCAAGTCAGTTCTGACCCACAGCGACCTGTATAGGGTTTCCAAGGAGCAGCTGGTAAGCTTGAACCGCCAATGTTGTAGTTCAAACTGCTTTGCAGTCTGTCACATTAACCCAGAGTACCACACCGGACCATCAAGTTAGTTTTAATTCATTGCAAACCTATGATCACAGAAACACTGCCCATTTTGTGCCTTCCACACTATTGTTAAGCTTGACCTTTTATAGAAGCTGCTGTTTCACTCCATCTTGTTGAGAGTCTTTCTTTTTCACTGACTCTTTGTTTCACCAAACATGATGCCTTTCTCCAGTTACTGTTCCCTTCTGGTGGTGGTGATGGTGCTTATGTGCTATGGAGTCAGTTCCGACTCATAGCGACCCTGTACAGGTTTTCCAAGGCTATAAATCTTTATGGAAGCAGAAAGCCTCATCTTTCTTCCATGGAACAGTTGGTAGTTTCAAACTACTGACCTTGCAGTTCGCAGCCTGATTTGTAACCACTATGCTACCAGAGCTCCTTACATGCCCCAAATACATGAGCTGAAGTCTCTCCATTTTTGTTTCCAAGGAGAATTCTGACTGTACTTTCTCCAAAATTGATTTGTCCATTGTTCTAGTTGTCGTTGTTATTATGTGCTATAAAGTTGGTTCCATCTCATAACAACCTTAAGCACAAAAGGAAGCACTGCCTGGTTCTGCTCCATCCTAACAATTGGCATTATGCTTGAGCCCATTGCTGCTGCCACTGTGTCTAACTATCTCCCTGAGGGTCTTCTTTTTCACTGACCCAGCACTTTATTAAGCATTATGACCTTCTCCATGGACAGGTGGTTCCTCCCTATAACATTCCCAAAGTATGAGAGATGAAGTGTTGCCATCCTGGTTTTTAAGGAGCATCCTAGCTATACTTTTTCTAACTCAGATTTATTTGTTCTTATGGCAGTCCATAGTACTTTCAATATTCTTCTCTAATGCATCAATTCCCCCAGCATTCCATGGTATATTCAATATTCATCACAAACACTGCAATCAAATAAATAAATTCTTCTCCAGTTTTCCTTGTCCACTGGCCAGTTTTGAAGCACGTTTGAGAGGATTGAAAATACCATAATTTCAGTCAGTCATGTCCCCAAAGTTCCATACTAGTTTTTGAATATTTTAAAGTGGTCTTTTACAACTGATTTCCTCAGCATACTATCTGGTTTTGTTTCTTGACTATAGCGTCTCTGCTATAAATATTTCTTCCATTGAAATGCATACACAGTTAATTGTCAATATTTCAATGAGTAGTAATGGGAGGATTTGGATTGGCTGGAGATTCCCATCCCTTAACTCTTCCAGTAAGGAGTCCTGGGAGTATAGTGGATTAGGAGCTGTACTTGTATCAGAAAGGTCAGTAGTTTAAATCTACTTGCTACACCACAGAAGAATGATTAGCTTTTCTGTTCCCCTCAAAATTTACAACTTCAGAAACACTGTACAGGATCGCTATGATGAGTTGGAACTGATTTAGCGGCATAAAACCACCACCACTCACCAAACCTTCAAGTTAACATTGAAAAACAGAAACTCTGAGTTCTGAGCTCAAAGTGCTTATCTTCATTAAACGTAAGAGTAAAAGAAAAAGAAAGTCAGTATAGTAGTTTATGAAAATTGCCAAATATTTGATTTTGAAATGTTTCTGTATCAGTATTATTTTAATGGTTTTATCTATAGTACAAGATTTGACAATTTTGGTAATAAAGATTTTCATAATTATCTATAGCATTACCTGTTGGTACGTGTTGTGGTATATGATTGTCAACATGACCAAAAAAAAAAAAAAAAAAAAAAGAAAAGTCTGAAAATCGAAATGACAATATTGTTGAGTAGGTTTAACACAGTGATATGATGGAATCTAGGGGCGAAAATGCACTGTGAGTTTTTATATTCTGAAATTAAATCACTATCAGGCAGTGTTCTTGTCTGACTACTAATGTGCCTAGCATGCAACACTACAGTCCTTTTAGTGCAAATAAAAAAAATAATCAATGTACTATTAGAGGCAAAAGGAAGAAAATAGAAAATCAGTTATAAGCTAGCTGATTCTGAAAAGGATACAACATGTTGACTCCCAAATAAAAATAGCATTATTTAGACTTGACATCTTTTGTATACTGTGGCTTTATAATGAAACTGAATCAACCGAAAGCATCTAATGTCTTTACTTGAACTGCTTGTTATGCATGGATGAACAATTATAAATATGCATCTGTGGATATATGAGTATGTGTATATGCATATTCAGAGTCCATATTCAGAATCCACTGTGGATTAATGTGCTGGACTGCAAAGTTGGTTTGATCTGCAAGTTCAGTGGTTCAAGATCACCAGCCTCTCCTTGTAAACCCTATACAGGATTGCTATGGGTTAGAATCGACTCGATGATACTTAACAACTTATGCATATTTGGAGCCTTGGTAGCATAGTCGGTTACATATTGGACTGCTAACTGCAAAGTCAGCAGTTTCAATTTGCCAACCTCTCAATTGGAGAAAGATGAGGTTTTTGGCTTCTATAAAGATTTACAGTCTCAGAAACTCTAAACTGGCTTTCAATTGTGTGGATCATGACAAGCTACTGACCACATTGCATAACACTTAATTGTACTCATGAGGAACCTGTACATAGACCAAGAGGCAATTGTTTAAACAGAACAAGGGGGCACTGAATGGCTTAAAATTAGGATAGGTTTGCATCAGGTTGTGTTTTTTCACCATATTTATTCAATCTGTATGCTGAGCACATAATCTGAGCAGTGGGATTATATGAACAAAGAACATGGCTTCAACATTGGAGGTGGTGGTGGTGATGGTGTGCCATGGAGTTGGTTAAGACTCATAGCGACCCTGTACAGGGTTTCCAAGGCTGTAAATCTTTATGGGAGCAGAAAGCCTCATCTTTCTCCTGTGGAACAGCTGGTAGTTTCAAATTGCTGATCTTGTGGTTCACAGCCCATTTGTAACCACTATGCCACGAGAGCTCCTTTCAACATTGGAGAAAGACTTATTAAAACCAGACTTAGGCAGATTATACAAGCTTGCATGCTAAAAAGTGAAGAAGATATCAAATACTTGCTGATGAAGATCAAAGACCAAAGCTTTTGATATGTGTTGCACCTCAATGTAAAGAAAACATAAATCTTCACCACTGGACCAATAAATAATACCTTTATAAATGGAGAAAAGATTGAAGTCATCCAAGATTTCATTTTTCTTGGATCAACCACCAACACTTATGGAAACAGCAGTCAAGAAATCAAATGACATATTGTATTAGGTTAGTCTGCTGCATACAACCACTTTATAATGTTCAAGAGCAAAGATGTCAGTTTGAAGACTAAGGTGCACCTGAACCAAGCAATGGTATTTTCAATAACCTCATATTCATGTTTAAGTTGGAAACTGAATAAGGAAGACGATAGAAGAATTGATGCATTTGAGTTATGGTATTGGAATATGTTATTAAAAAATATCAAGGATGCCAAAAGAACAAATAAATCTGTGTTGGAAGAAGTACAGCCATAATGCTCCTTAGAATCCAGGTTGGCAAAAATTCATCTCTCATACTTCAGACATATTATCTGGTGGGACCAGTCCGTAGAGAATGACATGATAGTTGGTAAACTGATGGTTCAATGAAAAAGAGGTGTACTGGCAACACCCAATGAGATGTATTGGCATAGTATTAGCAGCAATAGATTCAAAGGTAGCAACACTTGTGTGCAGGACTGGGTAGTCTTTAGTTCTGTAGTGTATAAGGTCGGTACCACCTCAACAGCATCTAGCAACAAATAATGAGCCAGAATCAACTTTATTGCTAATACAGCAGCAGCAGTAACATGTACATACTGAATTTTTATTAATATAAATGTCAGGTTAATTGTTGTTGAATACTATCGAAACAGCTCTGCCAGCCTTGTGGTTCAAACCGATCTTGTGGTCCAGTGCATTATCCTACAATGCCACACCACGAATCCTTAGTTGAATATCCACTACTAAAAATAAATGTCTGTTTCGCTTCTTGGAAGCTATAAAGACACTACCTTACATAGTAAAAATTACTTTGTGGATGCGATTAATTTGAGGATACAAAGATGGGGGGGATTATTCTGCATTATTTAGTATATCCATTGCAATCAAAATAATCCTTATTTATAGATATAAGAAATAGGAGATACAACTCAAGAAGTTGGAGTGATGTAAGGAGGAAGACAAGAACCAATGAACGAAGGTGGCTTTTAGAGGCTGGAAAAGGCAACAAGACTTATCTCAAACAAGATTGTAGCGCTGTGTACAGACAATAAATTTGTCTTGTTTTAAGCTAGTAAATTTGTGGTAATTTATTATTAAAGTAATAGGAATCTAGTAAAATGAAGAAAAACACTGTGTCCTATATTACCTTTGAATTTGTCTTATAAATATAAATATTTTGGTGGCTATTGCTATAATATTTGGATGATCAACTATAGAATTCATTGATCCTATCATGTCTGATGTTGTGGAACTTTCTATTTGAATTAAGTTAGACCGTAACATTTTAATAATAGTTTAACACACTTCTAATATAAGCTAAAGCGTGCTTTTCCTTTATAGAATAAGCTCTGGACTGCTAACCACAAGATCAGTGGTTTGAGCTCACCAGTTTCTTAATGGGAGAAAGATGAGGCTTTCTGCTTCAGCAAAGATTTACCACCTCAGTAACCCTATGTAGAATCACTATGAGTCAGAACCAATTCGGTGTCACTTAACAACAATATAAACTAGGAGTATTGGTGACATATTCAATTGTTTGGCTACAAACTGAGAGTTTAGTGGTTTGAATATTCCAGAAGATTTGAGGTAGAAAGAGGAGGCAGTTTTGAGTCTTTAAACATTTACAACCTTGAAAATCCAAAAAGGCAATTTTAGTCTATCAGATAAGGTTCCTCTTATGTGTCAGAATTGAATCAATGGCAGCAACTAAGATGTTATTTTATTTTTCTCATTCATTTGCAAAATTCAATTTTATAACGAAGCTAAAATGATGCAACATTATTTGAAATGTGAAACAATGTAAATTAGATGAAAATAACTTGTATTTATTACTATGAAAGCATGGTAATACTAGTATAATAATTGCTGCTTTTATAGGCTAAGGATTTAATTTTAAGCAAAATAACGTTGCCACATTCAATTTAGCTTTGTAATAAAACCCCAATTTCAGGAGATGCTGAAATGTAAGCCAGAAATAAGTGTAATTCTTTAGTCAAATGTATGTTGTAGCATGATATATTTAATTACAATAAGTATTTCACAACTATTATCTTAAGCTAAGTAAGCAGCTCTCTGATTTTTTTTTTTAGGATTAGTCACAGCTTTTGTATGTGCAACACTACTTTTATTATTCCATTTAAGGAGACTGAACATAAATGAGAAGGTATGTGACAAAAGTGATGAATGTTGGAATCAATATTGAGCTAGGATACAGCATAAGGAAATTAAAATGTTTGAAATATGGAATACAGGGGATGGACATGAAAAAAGGGGGCATGCATTCTATTTTATGTAAGTTCCCTTCAGTTGCTAAGTATTTTCTTTTCCATCAAATATATTGATCTTTTTTTACTTGCAGAAAATAAAAACACACACGTTACGAAGACCATAAAAGCAGTACCGAAGGAAGTAACGGAAAACAAACCAATGAAGGAAATCCATTTAATTTATAAAAATGTTGCAAAATAATTATTAGAATTGTTGCATCAATTCTTCTACCATCTTTATTATTCACTGTCCAACTTTCACATTTGTATGAGGCAATTGAAAATACCATGGGTTGAGTAAGTTGTACCTTAGTCCTTAAAGTGACATCTTTGCTTTTCAACATTTTAAAGAGGTCTTTTGCAGAGATTTAGTTACTGAAATATGTTATTTGGTTTCTTGACTGCTGCTTCCATGAGCATTGAATGTAGATCTAAGCAAACTGAAGTATTTGACAACTTCCATCTTTTCTATGTTTACCATGATGCTGTTTATTTGTCCATATGTGAGAATTTTGCTTTTTCCCAGTAGGACAAAGGACTAGAACATGTATTTTATTCTGAGTGAGATGAAAAACCATAACTGGACTCCATACAATTTTAAAAATATAATACTAGTGGTTGTATATCAAATAGATTGTAAAGTGTCATGATAAAGCTTGAAGGTCAGGTAACATTGCAAAAATCTAGGTAGGACATAATGATATCTTGGCTACAGGTAGTGACAGTGGAAATGAAAAATAGTGAAATTCAGGGAAACATGTTTAAGACAGAGAAGACAAGGTTAGTTGATGGAATAACTATTGTTGTTGTTGTGTGCCGTGGAGTTGGTTCCAACTCATAGCGACCCTGAATAGGGTTTCCGAGGCTGTTAATCTTTACGGGAGCAGAAAGCCTCACCTTTCTCCCATGGATCAGCTGGTAGTTTTGAATTGCTGACCTTGTGGTTCGCAGCCTAATTCATAACCACCATGCTACCAGAGCTCCTTGGAATAACTATTAAGTATCAAATATATATATATGAAGTTTTTTTGACTTGGCTACTGAAAATTGGATTTTCTAAAAGTTGGGATGTGGAAAAATAGGGAAGGATTAACGTGAGCGTAGGGTAGGTTATCTATAATTTAATTGTTGAAATGTAAAATTGCAAATGCCTTGCAGATACCAAAGTGAAGATACTAACTATGCCACATATGTAAGAGGCTTTGTGTTATGAATTAATTTATGCACCCACACACACAAAAAATGATATTTTCAAGCCTTAACCCTGGTGTCTGTGATTGAAACTTATTTGTAAATAGTGTATTTGAAAATTTAATCATTTAAATTAACTCCAGTTTTACTAGAGTTAAGTCTGCCCCAATCTGAGGTTTGGTGTCCTTTTAAGAAGAAAAGATAAAACACTTAGCCAGGTGACTATAGAGATTGAGATTGGAGTTATACTATCACAAGTCAAGGAATGCCCAGTGCCACTTGGTAGTACAAGAGGCAAAGTAGGATTCCCCTCCCGTACTCTTCAGAAATATGTAACATGTATAAAGCCTGAGTTTATACATCCTCCCTGTTTAGTCATTACCGATGAAGCTGAACAAGCACAGACCTAAATTTGAAAGATGAGAGTGCATGAGAATGATAGCTGGAATGGGAAAAATCATGGGTTGACTCCTTGCTGGAAACTTAATCTCCCACTTAGAAAATAAAAGTTAGTGTCATACATTTGCATAACTATCAAATACCTTGATTGACAGAGTAAAAAACAATGGCATCCTGTTCAAACATGGTAGAAAACCATGATACTTTGAGCGTGTGTTGCTCTCCATCATTTTGGCAATAATCCAATGTCTGGCATCAGGATCCTGAAAGGCTCACTATGCCTTTTCTTAGTCTTCCATTGCATGATTTTAACCTATAACTTTTCTACCATTCTGGTTATCATTCACCTTTGTTAAAATATTAAAAATTTGCATCTGTTCTGATTTTGCTTTGTTGGCAATGACTCAAATGATTTGTGAATTTTATTCTAATATTCACATTTAAATTATATATATATATATACTTTTTATTGTAAATTGAGTGAAGGTTTGCAGATAGGATCATAAGCTTTACATTCAGCAAATTATACACTTTGTTTCATTTCATTTCTTCCTCCCTGAGACTCCCAATTTACATCTTTTTTTTTTTAATGTTTTATTGTGAATTATGTGATAGTTTACATGAGAGAACATTAGCTTTACATGCATCCTATCATATATTGTTTCATTGCCATGGTTACTTTTCCCTCCCATGTATCATCAACCAACCAAAAGGTAGACCCTGTAAGCCTGTCCCCCAGTCATCAGCACACAGACTCTCTCCCTCTCTGGGTCTAAAGTCCCCAGCCACTCCATCTCTCCATGTCATTGTCTCTGCCTCCATATTTGGTGTCACTGCTTCTTTGGGTAGGGTTCTGCTCTTTGCTCTTTTCCCTTGATGGTCCCAGCGACCTCTAGTCCAAGACTGCAAAGTCAATCACTCCCCTCCTTTTGCTACAAAATGTCTACCTTTACATTTCCAACCCTCACAATCAGTCATGATAACAATTATTCAGTATTGTATCACAAAAGACTGATCTGCATCTCCTTTCATCAGCCCTGCCCTGACAGATTGGATACTAGTCAGTTGAGAGAATATTCCATCTTCCTCCGCCCCTCTGGATCTAAGCTCCCTCTTGAAAGCTTGCAAGCCAGTCACATCTTGCCTTTGTAGCTCTCCCCCCAACCCACATTTTGGGTAGCCAATGTCCAACTTGCGCATCCCTGTATACTCTGTGTATGAAGGGGGTGGGAATGATCCTCACTGTAAAGATTTTTTCCCTTTTTTGAGCTACTGCATTCATAGGTGTAGGTCAAGTTCATCAAATTGTATCAGATTACTCTTTTTTTTCCTCTTCTTTCTTTTTTTAGTTGTGCTCTGATTATCCATTCATTGAAGCCAGGTCAAGTGGGTATTATCTGCAAGTGTGGGTGTTCTTGTGCATATGCCCTCTCTTCTTATCAGCTGGATGCTTCACTCTCCACTCTAGGTCTCTGTGGTTATGTCACTTACTTTGGGTCCAAGAATCCCCAGGTCGTGCCACACTGTTGGCTAACCAGGTCTCCATCCGTGTTCATAGGAATCTATCAACCATTGTAGGGCTTAGCGCACAACTTAATTGCTGTTTTTCCCTTACTTCCCCTTATCAGTGAGCAACATGGTCATACCAATCAGAGTATGTATTCCCATTAAGTCTTATTCTTGGAAGAGGGTTTGCCCTGAGGGGACTTGACTACTTGGCTTGATGTCTCCTGGGCGAGCAACTTGCTTGTTCTTGTAGTAATCAGTCAGATTGCCTTTATTGTTTTGTATTTTTCCTGTTGTTTTTTCTTTCAAGACGTATCTTATGTTCTAGCCACTCCAGACTGGTCTGCTTGTCCTTTCAAGTGGAAATTTCCCACCTCAGAAGATTCTGAATGGGGTTCAGGATTCCACATATGGTCTTATGTAATGCAAAGGCTCCATAGGAAGTCTCCTTCACTGGGCACATTGTAGTCCCATTTTAGGTATTCCAATCAGTTATAGGCAGAAGACAGATTTACAAGCTTTATATGGTGATATTTCTGGCTATTCCTTTCTTTCCCCCTCAAGTGTCTATTTTATAATGCTATGTAAGGTAAACCAAGATCCAAAAGACAGCCAAACATCTTAACATTATTTCCCCTCTTTTCTCCATTCCAACCAAAACAACCACATTTTTAAGGTACTAAATTTTATTTTTTAAAAACCTAGGTTGTAGTACTTGACTATAGCAAAACTAGGAACCTAATAAACCCAGGAATAGCTTCTGCTACAGGCTATAAAATAAGATAATAGCTTTCGTGGTGATTCAACATGATGTTTTTGTTAAGTGCCCTTGAGTCAATTCTAATTTTAGAGTTGTATAGGGTTTCTGAAGCTTTAAATCTTTGTGTGAACAGAAAGCCAAATATTTATTATTTATTTATTTATTTATTTATTTATTTATTTTTCAGTTACTAGAGGAGCCCTTAATTGTTTGTGCTATCTAGAAACTTCCTAGAGTCAAATTAATAAAACTATTTTTTTCCTGAAAGATGATTTTCTAAATAAATTAATAAATGAAATAATATTTAATATAGAGGCATTGACAAATGTTTCTTGTTGTTGTTAAGTGTCATCCAATCGTTTCAACTCATAGTGACCCTGTATGAGTTCCCAAGGTGTGGCTGGTGAGCTTGAACTGCTGGCCTTATGGTTCAAACTAAGTTTGCAGTCCAGCACATTAACCCACAGTGTCACACTAGGAGTCCAATTTTAAATATAGAATCAGAAAAATCATATATATACTAGCTTTCTAATTAATAAAAAATCAGTGGCCTCAAGTTTTCTTTCTATTTTCACCAAATGTTGAATACTCTGCACTGTTTCAAACTATAATTTGAAATTTGACTTTGCATTCATCAAGTTATTTTTTTATCACCCCCAAAACTGAATTATTAAGCACTTTTTTTGAGTAGAGTTAGTTCCAAACTCTAACAGGATACAAGTGGATACACCAAAGGGAACCAAACTCATCAGCAAGGCAAACAAAGGACAAGAATAAACACACACACACACACATTTTTGGTCATTTTTAAAAAAAATATGTGTTATTGTTGTTGGTGGTGGTTACGTGCTGTGGAGTCGATTCCGACTCATAACGACTCTGTACAGGGTTTCCGAGGCTGTAAATCTTTACAGGAGCAGAAAGCCTCATTTTTCTCCCACGGAACAGCTGGTAGTTTCGAACTGCTGAATTTGTGGTTTGCAGCCCGATTTCGTAACCACTATGCTACCAGATTAGGTGTCATCAATTTGGTTCTGGATCACAACAACAGAACGAAATGCTGACTGGTTCTGGGTCATCCTCATAATTTTTGCTATGTTTGAACCTATTTTAATGCATTGTGTCAGTTCATCTTCTTGGGGTTCTACTTCTTTTTGTTTGACCCTCCGCTTAACAAACATGATGTTCTTCACCAGTGACTGGTCAGTCCTGACAACATGTCCAAAGAATCAGAGGCCAAGTCTTAACATCCTCATTTCAAATGATATTTCAGCCTATACTTCTTCCAAGACAAATTTGTTTGTTCTTCTAGCAGTCCATGGTACTTTCAATATACTTTGTCAAAAACATGATTCACAATGCCTGTTTCTTCTTCGTTCTCCTTTATTCATAGTCCAACTTTCACATGCATATGAAGCATATGAAAATACAATGGATTTGGCCTGTCTCATTTTAATCCACAACTGGCAGCTTTGCTTTTGAACACTTTTGAAAAGAAACAAAGAAAAGATCTAAATGGATGCTAGAAAAGACTGAAACTTGCCCAGCAGAGTTGTTGTTGTTTTTGATGTTCTTGTTGTTAAATGCCATGAGTCATTACTGATTCATAGCTACCCTAAGAAGAACAGAACAAAATACTGCACAGTCCTGCTCCAACCTCACAATTATTGCCATGTTTGAGACCATCTCTGCTGCCAATGGGCCAATCATTCGCATTGCAGGAATTCCTCATTTTCTCTGACCTTCCATTTTACAAAACATGATACCCTTCTCCAAGGACTGGTCTTTCTTGACAATATGTTTGAAGTATGAGAGACAAACTCTGTCTATCCTGGATTCCAAGGAGCATTCTGGCTGTACTTCATCCAACATGGATTGGTTTGTTCTTATTCTCCTCCAACACCATAACTTAAATGCACCAATTCTTCTACAGGTTTCTTTATTCACTGTCCAATTTTCACATGCATATGAAGTTATTGAAAATACCATGGCTTGGGTCAGTTGCACCTTAACCCTCAAACTGGCATCTTTGCTTTTGATCACTTTAAAGAGGTCTTGTGCAGTAGGTTGGACTAATGCAATACATTGTTTGATTTCTTGACTGCTGCTTCCGTGAGTGTTGATAGTTGATCCAAGAAGAAGTTGTCCTTGAAAACTTCAATCTTTTCTCTGTTGATAAGAATGTTGTTGATTAGTCAAGTGGTGAGGATTTTTGTTTTCTTTACATTGTGGTGCAACCCATATAGAAGGCTGAGCTCTTTGATCTTCATCAGTAAGTATTTTAAATCCTCTTCACTTTCAGCAAGCAGGGTTTTTATAGCTGTTAGGTACCATCGAGTTGGCACTGATTCATAGCAACCCTATGCACAACAGAACAAAACAATGCCCAGTCCTGAACTGAACTCACAATCATTGCTACATTTGAGCCCATTGATGCTGCTGCTGTGCCAATCCATCTCATTAAGGGTTTTCCTCTTTTCCTCCAACCATTCACTTTACCAAACATTATATCCTTCTCCTGATCCCTCCTGACAATATGTCTGAAGTAGGACAGACAAAGTCTGACCATTCTGGATTCCAAGGAGCACTCTGGGTATACTTCTCCCAACACAGATCTATTTGTTATTTAGGCAGTACATGGTACTTTTAATAATCTCCTCCAACATCATAATTCAAATGTTTCAATTCTTCTATGGTCTTCCTTATTCGCTATCCAATTTTTTCATGCCTAGGAGTTTCTTGAAAATACCAAGCCTACATCAGGCACATCTTAGTCCTCAAACTGACATCTTTAAAGAGGTCTTCTATAAAAGTTTGCGTAATGCAATACATCATCTGATTTCTTGACTGTTGCTTCCATGAGTGTTGATGGTTGGTCCAAGAAAATGAAGTAATTGACAACTTCAATCTTTTATCCATTGATGTGGATTTCATTTATTTATCCAGTGGTGAGGATTTTTGTTTTCTTTGTGTTGAGGTGCAATCCATACTGAAGGCAGTGGTCTTTGCTCTTCATCAAGAAGTATTTTAAGTCTTTTTGGCTTTCAACAAGGAAGGTTGTATCTTCTGCATATGGAAGGTTGTTCATGAGTCTTCCTTTAAGACTGGTGCCACATTAATCTTCATATAATCCAGTTTCTCTGATTATTTGTTCAGCATATAGATTGAATAATATGGCACACACCTTCCCTAATTTTAAGCCATTTGGTGTTCCCTTGTTTGGTTCAAACTGCCTCTTGATCTGTACATAGGTTCCTTCTAAGCACAATTAAGTGTTCTAGAATACTCATACTTCATGATATTTTCCATAGCTTGTCACAATCCAAACAATTGAAAGCCTTTGTGTAGTCAATAAAACACAAATATACTTCTTTCTGGAAATCTCTTCCTCCAACCAAGATCCATCAGATGACAGCAATGCTATCCCTTGTTCCACATCTTCTTCAGAATCTGGCTTGAACCTCTGGAAGTTCTCTGTCAATGTATGGTTACAGTCATTTTATATTATCTTTAGCAAAATTTCCTTGTGTGTAATATTAATTATATTGTTCATTGGTTTCTACATTCTGTTGGATCACTATTCTTTGGAATAAGCACAAATTTGGATGTCTTCCAGTCAATTGGCAATCAGTTCCATCCAAATTGCTTGGCACTGAGAAGTGAGTGTCTCCATCAATTTGAGGAAAGGTTTCAATTTGTATCTCATCAATTCCCAGTGTCTTGTTCATTGCCAATGCCTTCAATGCACCTTGGACTTCTTTCTTCAGGATCATTGGCTCTTGACATATATTACCTCTTGAAATCATTGAACATTGACCATTTGTTTTTGGTAATGCTTTTTGCATTATTCAATATTTTGCCCATAGAATCCTTCAGTATTTTAAGTTGAGAATTGATTTTTTTTTTCCAGCTCCCTCTGCTTCAGAAATGCTGAATGTGTTCTTCCCTTTTACTTTTCTAACCTCAAGTCATTGAAATTTTCGTCACACTTGACCTCTTCTTCTCAAACTGCTCCTTGAAATTTTCTATTCATCTCTTTTACCTCTTCATGTTTTTCATTTGCTTTAGCATCTCTACACTGGAGATCAAGTTTCAGAGTCTTTCTGACATCCATGTTGATCTTTTCCTTCTTTCTTGTCTTCTTAATGAGCTTTTGCTTTTCTCCTGTATGGCATTCTTGATGCCATCCCACAACTATACTGGTCTTTGTTATTTAGTCTCTAATGCATCAAATCTATTCTTCAGATGATCTCCAAATTCAGGTGTGCTCTGCAGTGTAGAGATGATAAGATGAGTTTAAGAACTAAATAAGTAAATGAGATGAACAGAAAATATAAAAAGACAGCTCAAGAAGACAAAGTCAAGTATTATAATGAAATGGGCAAAGACTTTGACTTATAAAAGCAAAAGGAAAGAAGCCACTCAGCATTTTTCAAGCTGAAGGAATTTAAGAAAAAATTCAATCCTTGAGTTGCAATATTGAAGGACTACAAGGACTAAATATTGAAACATGTAGAAAACGCCAAAAGTAGATGGAAAATACACACAGAGTCACTGTACCAAAAAGAAAAGGTCAATATTCAACCATCTCAAGAGATAACATATGGTCAAGAATTTATGGTACTGTTTATAAATTTATGGAGACTTGTTTTGTGATGTACATGATCAATTCTGGAGATTGCTCCATGTGCACTGGAAAAGAATGTATATTGTTGAGTTGAATGTTCTGTACACATCTATGAGGTCAACTTGGTTGATTGTGCTCTTTAGTTCCTCTGTAGCTTTTTCGAGTTTCTTTCTGTTTTTTCTATCCCTTTTTGAAAGTGATGTATTAAAATGCCCCACTATAATTGTAGATTTATCTATTTCTTTCTTCAGTTCTAGTTGGGTTTGCTTTATTATCTTGGTGCTCTTTCATGGAGCATAGATGTTAATTATGGTTATGTCATCTTGCTCAATTGACCCTTTAATCATGAGATAGTGTCCTTCTTTATCTCTTATGGTGGTTTTGCCTTAAAGTTTATTTTATCAGAGATTTGTATTGCCACTTCTGCTTTTTAAAAAGTTTTTATTGTGAGGTTTACATGGGAGAACATCAGCTTTACACTCATCCTATCGTATTTCGTTTCATTGCAATGCTTAAAGTCCCCTCTTGCATAATTGTAGTTTATCTATGTCTTTCTTCAATTCTAATAAGGTTTACTTCATAAATCTTGGTGATTTTTCAATGGGAGCATAGATATTTATTATGGTTATGTCGTCTTGCTCAAATGACCCTTTGATTATGAGATAGTGTCCTTCTTTATTGCTTATGCTGGTTTTTGTCTTAAAGTTTATTTTATCATTGATTAGAATTGATACACCTGCTTGTTTAGTGTTACAGTTAGCTTGGTATATTTTTTTTTCCCATCCTTTATCTTTTAGTCTGTGTTTGTGTGTAAGTTGTGTCTCTTGCAAGCAGCATGTTGAAGGGTCTTGTTTTCTTATCTAATCTGCTTCACTGGTGCATTCAATCTATTGACACGCAATGTAATTATCGATAGGTATGAATTAATTGTTGCCATTATATTAAATTTTTGGTAGTGCTGTTCGTTCCTTTGTTCCACATTCCTTCTTGTGCTTAGTTTGTGTTTTTTGTGCTATTTCTTGTTGGTTTCTTCTTAGTTTTCACATATGCTTGTTTTGCTTAGATGTTCATTTTCATGGTAAATTGTGAGTATTAACTTTCTTTGGGGTTATCTTATAGTCTATTAACTTTTCTTTCCATTTAATAGAATCTATTGCATCCTATAATCTATCTGACATCCTCACCACCTGCATCTTTGTTCCTACACATATCCCTTCTTTGACATTGATATTATTTTGATCTTCGATTGACCTCCCAGCTCTTTTGAGTTATTAGTTGTAGTATTGTTCTGTTCTGAGCTCTGCTGTCTATAGAGTTCCAGGTGGTGTTGCCACACCTGTTAACCTCTTTTTTTTGTCTGTTCTTGTTGGTTTTCAGTCCAAAGAACTCCCTTTAGGATGTTTTGAAGTGCTGGATTGGTTTTGACAAAATCACTTAGATTCTATTTATCTTGGAAATTTTTTTATTGCATCATTGTATTTGATTGATAGTTTTGCTGGACAGACGATTCTTGGTTGGCAGTTTTTGTTTTTGTTTTTTTTTTTTCTTTTAGGGTTTTGTATATGTCTCGCCATTGCCTTCTTGCCTGCACAGTTTCTGCTGGGAAGTCAGAACTTAATCTGATTTTCTTGCCATTGTAAGTGACACTTCTCTTCTCCCTGACTGCTTTTAGGATTGTCTCCTTGTTTTTTATTTTGGAGAGCTTGATTATTATATGTCTTGGTGACTTTCTTTTGAGGTCTATCCTTCCTGGGATATATTTGGCTTCTTGAATGTCTATTTTCTCATTTTTCAATATGTTGTGGAAATTTTCTTCTAGAAGCTCTTCAACTATCTCCCCATTCTTCCTGTTCCAGAATGCCAATAATTCTTAAGTTGTTCTGCTTCATGTTATCCAGCATGAATCTTAGACACTCTTCAGATTTTTTAATTCTTTTTTTCAGCTAGTTCTTCTATCTTAGCAGTAGTGAGAAATTTGTCTTCTAGCTTGCTAGTTCTGGCTTCCATCTATTCTATTCTGCTCTTTTCCCCTTTCAGCAAATTGTCCATTTCTGATATTTTATTATTAATCATCTGGACCTCTTTTTCAGGTTTTGAATTGTTTCCAATGCTATATCAATCTTGTTTGATTTGTCTTGTAGTACTTTCCTGATTTTTCCTTGTTTTCCTCCACCTCTTTTCGGGACATTTGAATTTATTTCCATATCATTCTTAGGAATTCCTTCTCACGCAAATCCAAAACTTTCTCTGCCTCTTCTGGGGAGCCATTGTCTGTCTCCAGCTCATTTGCCTTAGTTACTCATTTCTGTCTTTGGACATGTTTTGAGATCTTTTCTTGTTTTTTTTGTTTGTAATTTCCTGTGGTTATGTGGGTTTTTTTAATGCTTAAGTGTATGTTTGTTCTTGTTTTATTAAGCTTACTGGGTGTCTCCTGGTGGATATGATCAGGATATAGGCTTCCCTTTTTGCATGTAATGCTTAGCAGCTATTATTGGCTCTTGTCTAAATGGTGGAATATTATGGGGTATGCTTATAGCTTGGCTCTATAGCCACGTTTGCTGAATCTTCTTGGGTAACATTGGGAGAAAAAGCTCCCACCTCCAGGAAAAATTTGTGATCAAATGGACAAAAAGTGGAAGCAATATAAAAACAGAGATAAAAACCACCACTTTGAAACAAAAATAAAACTGTGACTGACTGTCCAGTCGCCTTCCTACACAGACAGTGCATGTGCACCGTAGAAGCCTCCAGCAGTGGGTGGGGGTGTCTGCTCACTCAGGCCCCTCCTCTAGTCACCACCGTAGAGGTGTGCAGATAGATATTGAGAAGTTAATGGGATAAAGATTGTCTACAGTTTTGGATTTTTTGAAGGTCAGTTAAGTATCTGCATGTGTACAGCGTAATTCTCAAGATCGTTGCGTCCTTTATGGCTTGTCTGTCAGGCCAGACCAGGTTTTTTCTTGCTGTATTTACTATTGTTGTTAAGTGCCATCGAGTTGTTACTGACTCATGGTGACTTTATGCTCCACAGAATAAAACACTGCTGTGTAGGCCTGGTACTGGTATGACGAAAGGTACATTGATCAATGGAATAGAATTGAGAATCCAGAAATAAACCCATCCACATACAGCCAACTGATTTTTGACAAAGTACCTAAGGATATTGCATGCAAAGGAGATGGTCTCTTCAACAGATGGTGCTGGCAGAATTGGAAAGCGATATATAAAGACTGAAACAACACCTTGACCTCACACCTTATACAAAAACCAACTCAGCATGGATTAAAGACCTAAATATGAATTCCAGAATTACAAAGGTCATCAATGAAAATATAGGGGAAAATGTGAGAGGTCTAACACAGGGCATATGCAGACTACCAAATATTTTGAAACTTACACAAACAAAAATAGACAAAATAGATCAATGGGAAATACTAAAAATTAAGAACTTGTGTGCATAAAAAGACTTCACCAAAAGAGTAGAAAGGGAATCCACAGAATGAGAAAAAGTCTTTTGCAATGACACATCAGACAAGGGACTAATTTACTAAATAGATAGGAACCTACAACATCTCTACAAGAAAAGGGCAAATAATCCAATTAAAAAAAAAAAAA
>NW_006408852.1:1459129-1464506 GCF_000296735.1 Chrysochloris asiatica
ACAGGACATGAATAGATACTTCACCAAGGAGGAGATCCGGGCACCCAACAAACATATGAAGAAATGTTCACGATCACTAGCCATTAGAGAGATGCAAATAAAAACAACAATGAGATGTCATCTCACACCAGAAATAATATCAAAGATCACAAAAGTAGAGGAAAATAAGTGTTGACAAGGATGTGGAGAGACTGGGGCCCTCCTACATTGCTGGTGGGATTGCAAAATACTCCAACCATTATGGAAAACAATATTGTCTTTCCTAGGAAGGTTGGAAATAGAGATACCTTAAGATCCAGCAATTCCTCTACTTGGTATTTATCCACAAGAAATATGAGCCATAACATGAATAGATATATACACACCAATATTCGCATCACTATTTACAATAGTAAAAAGATGGAGACAGCCTAAATGCCCATCTTAGGAAGAATGGATACACAAACTTTGGTACATACACACAATGGAATACTATTCTACCCTGAAGAATAACAAGGAAGCAGCAAGTCACTGCAAACATGGCTGAACCTTGAGGACATTACGCTGAGTGAGATCAATAAGTCACAAAAGGAGAAATATGGCATATAGCCATTACTGCAAAATATTAAGAAAAAGCACCCACACTGAAAGGGGGGGGGGGAATTATTTATTTTTATTTTTAGGGGAAAGTGGAGCACAAGCTAGGGACAGGATACTATCTATGGTGCTAGGAGGGGGAGCAATACACTAGAAAAGGAAGGGCAAATAAAAAATAAGGCAATGGGAGAATAGCTAGGTTGATTTACATGACTAAATGGCACAGAGGTAAATAATGATCTAAGCACAAATGTGGAACAACAGGTTTCTGTGATACAGGGATTGAGGCATGGTTTGAATGGATAAAAGAAGGAAAATATTGTTAATATACTTGGCTGTCTTTTGAATGTTGGTTTCCCTTGCCTACTATTATAAAATAAACACTTGAAGGGAAGAAAGAGGAGTAGCCAGAAACATCACCAGAGAAAAGCTTATAAGTCTGTCTTCAGCCTATAACTGTTTGGAATAACTAAAATGGGGTAAGAACTTGCCCAGGGAAGGAGGCTCCCTGCAGAGCCTTTACATTGCACAAGACCATAGGTGAAATCCTGATCCTCATACAGAAAATTCTGAGGTGGGACATTCCCACATGAAAGGATAAGCAGACCAGTCTGGAGCAGCTAGAAGAATAGATGATACTTCTTGAAAGAAAGACCGACAGAAAAAAAAATATAAAAAAAAAGCATAACAACAGCAGTCCAATGAACTACTACAACAAGCAAGTTGTTCACCAGGGAGCCATTAAGTCAAGTGGTCAGATCCCCTCAAGGCAAACCTCCTTCCAAGACTGAAACACAAATGGTATACAGTAGCAGGCATATGGTCCTGCTGCTGACCACGGTAGTCACCAATAACGGGAAGAGGGAGATAAACAGCAATGAAGTTGTGAACTAAATCTGACCACATTCAATAGACTCCTGTTAATATGGATTGAGACCTGGTTAACCAGCAGTATGACAAGACCAGGGGACTCCTTGGTCCAAGGTCAGGGACATGGCCTCAGAGGACTAGAATGGAGTGTGTAGCATCCTGCTGTTATAAAGAGAGTGGGGATGCACAAGAACACCCACATTTGCAGATAGTACCCATTTTACCTGGCATCAATGGCTGGATGATCAGAACACAAATAAAAAGAGAGAAAAAAAAGGAGTAACCCATTATAAGTAGATGATCTTGACCTATGCTTGTGGATGCAGTATGACAAAGGAGCAGCCAATTCTCTACAGTGAAGATCATTCCCACCCCCTTGGGACACAGGGTTGACAGGGAGAGGGAACTTAGACATTGGCTACCCCAAATGTGGGGGACTTACAAGGCAAGAAGTGACTGGCTTACAAGCTTTCAATAGGGAACCTAGCTCCAGAGGATACAGGAAACGATAGAACCTCCACTGAATTGTTTCCAACCTATCTGGATGGGGTTAATAAAAGGTGAGGGGGAAAGGACTCCTATGGTTCAATAATAAATGATTACTATCAGGTCTGAGAGTGAGTGTTGGAAAGATAAATGTAAATGTTTAGCAACAAAAGGAGGGGAGTGACTGATTTTGCAGTCTAGGAACGGAGATATCTGGAACCATCAAGGGAGAATAGCGAAGTGCGAGACCATGTCCAGAGTGGCAGTGATACTAGGGATGGAGGCACAGGCAATGAAGTGGACAGAAGGAGCGGCTGGGGACTCTGGACTCAGGGAGTGGCAGGCATTGTGTGCTGGAGGCCAGGGGGAAGGAGTATGAGGCGTACCCTTTGGGTGTTGAATGATGCATGCAGGGAATTGTGATCATTGCTATGAAACAAAGTACAACAGGATGAATGTAAAGGTAATGTTCACCTATGTAAACTAACACATAATTCACAATAAAAACTGAGAAAAAAAATAATTTATGGTACTAAAGGAAGAAGTCAAGTTGCACTGAAGGTATTGGCAAAAAGCAAAGCTCTAGTAATGGATGGAATACAGATTGATGTCTTTCAACACAGTAATAAAGTAATGGATACACTCACTAATTTGTGCCAAACAATATGGAAAACAGCTACCTGTACAACTAATTTGACAAAATCCAAATTTGTGTCCATTCCAAGAATAGGTGACCAATGGAATGCAGACATCATACAACAATATCATTACATTTTACAGAAGATATTTTAAAAATGACTAAAACAATACATTGACAGGGAACTGCTGTAAACTCAAGCCAGACTCAGAAGGGGGCATGGAATTAGGGGTTATATTGCTGAAGTCAGATGGATCTTGCTTGAAAGCAGAGAATACTAGAAAGATGTTATTACCTAAACTTTATGGACTACATAAAGGTTTTAGACTGTGAGGATCATGGCAATCCTTGGATAATCCTGTGAATGATTAGTATTCTAGTCCACTTGATCTCACTGATGAAGAACGTGTACATAGATCAAGAAGTAGTCATTTGTATAGAACAATGGGATAGTGGATGCTTTAAAACCAGCAAAGGTGTAGTTCGAGGACTGTAGTCTTTCACCATACTTATTCAATCTTTATGCTGAGCATATAATCCAAGATGATGAATTATATGAAGAGGAACATGGCGTCAATACTGAAGGAAGGGAAGTTTCATTAACAACTTGTGATATGCAGATGATAAAACCCTGCTCTCTGCAAGTGAAGAGGACTTATAATCCTTACAGATAAAGTTCAAAACCACAGCACTCATTATAAATTGCACCTCAATATAAAAAAAAAACAAAAAAACAAAAAAAACTTTTCACAACTCAACCAATAATATCAGGATAAATGGAGAAATGATTGAAGTTGTCACAGACTGCTTTTTGCTTGGATCTGCAATCAACTCGCATGAAAGCAAAAGTCAAGACATCAAATCATGTATTGCATCAGGTAACTGTGCAGTAAAAGAACTCTCTAAAGTGTTAAAACAAAACAAAACAAAATAAAAAACAGAGATATAAGTTTGGGGGCTAAATTGAACCTGATCCAAATCATGCTATTTTCAGTAATCTCATGTGCATGTGAAAGTTGGACAGTGAATGATGGTAGAATAATTATGCATTTGAATTAAGGTGTTGGAGAAAAATATTGAAAATACCATGAACTGCCAGAACAAAGAAATCAGGTTTTGAAGAAGTATAGCCAGAAAGTTCCTTAGAAGCCAGGATGGCCAAACTAGGTCTTTCATACTTTGGACATATTATCAGGAGGTACCTGTCCTTGGAGAAGGATATTATGTGTGGTAAAGTGGAGTGTCGGTAGAAGTGAAGACAACCCCCAACAAGCTGGATTGGCACAGCATCAGAAGCAATGGATTCAAACCTAACTATAGTTTTTAAAGATGGCTCAGGACCAGGTAGTGTTTGGTTCTGTTGTGCATAGGGTTAATATAAATCAGAGTGAACTAGATGACACCCGACAACAATGAATCTACCTCTAATGCTAGTGCAATCCTCTACTTCATACAATCCAGTTTCTCAGATATTTGCTCAATATACAGTTTGAGTACATATGGTGAAAGGATGCAAACTTTCCTGATTTTAAACCATTCAGTATTTCCTTGTTCTTTTCCAATGGCTGACTTTTGGTATATGTACAGGTTTCTCATGAGGATAAGTAAATTTTCTGGATTTTTCTTCTTTGCAATGCTATGATCCACACAGACGAATGCCTTTGCATAGGCAATAAAGCACAAGTAAATATCTTTGTGATAGTCTGTGCTTTCAGCCTAGAGCCATCTGACATAAGCAGCGATATCCCTAGTTTCATGTTCTGTTCTGGATCAGATTTGAATTTCTGGAAACTTCCTGTTAATGTACTGCTGTAACCAGTTTTGAAATATTTTCAGCAAAATTTTACTTGTGTGATATTGATGATATTTTTGGATTTTTTTTTTTTTCTTTCTGTTGGATCACCTTTTTTTGGAAGGGTCACAAATATGGATCTCTTGCAAATGGTTGCCCAAGTAGCTGTTTTACAAATTTATTAGCATACACAAGTGATCATCTCCAGCACTGAATCAGTTTGTTGAAACATTGCAATTTGTATTCCATCATTTCCTAAAGTCTTATTTTTGCCAATGCCTTCAGTGCAACCTAGACTTCTTCATTCAATACCATGAGTTCTTGAGTACATGCTACCTCTTGAAATGTTTGATCATCCAGTGATGATTCTGTTTGATGCAATGATTCTGTGTATTCCTTCCGTCTTTTTTAGTTGCAAAATCCTTTAATATTTTGGCCATAGAATCTTTCAATAATACAATGCATGACTTAACTTTTCTTCTTGCTCTTTTATCATGACAAAGGCTGAGCATATTGTTCCTTTTTGGTTTGCTAACTCCAGGTCTTTGCATATATCATTATAATACTTGACCTTCTCTTTTGAACTACCCTTTGACATTTTTTTTTTTCAAGTTTTTTGATTCTGCATTCCTTTTATCTACTTTGTAAAAATGCTAAAGATGTTAACATTTTAAAAGTTATAGGTAATTAAAATATCTGAACTAAAATTTCAGCAAGTCATGATCTTAAAATGAACCTTGAATAAAAATTACTTTAAAAAGCAGATAGATATACATAGATTATTAAAGGCAGTCATAATATCCAAGCATTGGATTGTAAGAAATCCTAGTCAGGAATGCTTTTCTCTTCTGTAATCAGCATTGATCTGACCACAACTTAATTTTTTTGAATTGTAATACCAATTAAAAATTTTTGTTCCAAATTAAACATTCAGAAATTCAATCTAGAAAAAAGTACTTGTTCAGAAAGGTTAGTTCACAAAGGTAACCAAGTAACTGATCATACAATGTCTTTAA
>NW_006408852.1:1464606-1469379 GCF_000296735.1 Chrysochloris asiatica
ATCTTTTAACTTACTATATTATAGAATTTTATTGAAATATATACACTATATAAAGCTCCTTATAATGATAGAAATTATTCAAATGATAAAGTTGAAAATTTTTTACTTGACTGTAGAAAAGGTAAATTCTGAATATATCAGTGTCTTAAGTGAGAACTATACTAAAACTCAAACCAAATGACTTGTAAGACTTAAAAAATGTGTCAAGGTAATGAAAATAGCAAGCATTAGCTGGGTTTCAAATTATTATATGTAACTGAGTAATATAAATACAGGGATTAATTCCATACTTAGGACTACTATTAAAACTGAAATTTGATATAAAAATATTTTAGTAATGTCTTATCAAGAGGGAAGATTTCCTGAAGAAGGGCATCATGCTTGGTAAAGTGGAGGGTCAGTAAAGAAAAATAGAAGAGCCTCAACAAAATAGACTGTCAGAGTGGAACCAACAATGAACTCAAGTGTAACAGTAATTCTGAGGATGGCACATAGGATTACTTTGAGTTGCAACTGATTTGATAGCACCTAACAACAAGGAGCTCTGGTAGCATAGTGGTTACGAACTGGACTGCAAATCTCAAGGTCGGCAATTCAAAACTACCAGCCATTTTGCAAGAGAAAGATGAGGCTTTCTGCTCCCGTAAAGATTTACAGCCTCAGAAACCCTATACAGGGTCGCTATGAGTCGGAACTGACTCCACGGCACAAAACAACAACAACAACAACAACAACACAACTACTCGGCTGTCAGTTTGTCGTACTATGATGACGTGTGAGTTGCTATGATTCTGGAAGCTGTGCCATGTGTTTTATAAATACCAGCAAGGTCACACATGGTGGACAGGTTTCAGATGAACTTCCAGATGAAGACAGACTAGGAAGAAGGAGTGATAAATTACTTCCGAATATTTAGCCACTGAAAACCTTATGAATAGCAGAGAAATACTGTCAGATATAGTGCCATATAATGAGCCCCTCAGGTTGGAAGGCACTCAAAATGCAACTAGGGAAGAGCTGCCTCCTCTAAGTAAAGTTGACAGTGATGACACAAATTGAGTAAAGATCGTGGAAGTAAAGCTCATGGGACCTTCATTTGCTGATGGGACACAACTCAAAATGAAGAAAAATAGCTGTAAACATCCATTAATAATTGAATAATTGGAACATGGAATGTACAAAATATGAAACTAGGAAAATTGGAAATTGTTGAAAATGAAATGGAACTCATAAATATCATTATGTTAGGCACTAGTGATCTGAAATGGACTGTTATTGGCCATTTTAAATATGAAAACTACATGGTTTACTATGCTGGGAATGACAAATTGAAGAGGAATGGTGTTGCATTCATTGTCGAAAAGAACATATCCAGATCAGTAATGAGGTACAACGTTGTCTGTGATGGATAATATCCAGGCACCTACAGAGAAGACCAGTTAATACCACTATTATTCAAATTTATGTACCAACCACTAAAGCCAATGAGGATGAAACAGAAGAATTCTACCAGCTTTTTCAATCCAAAATTTATCAAACATTCAATCAAGATGTATTTATTTCTGGTGATTGGAATGCAAAGGTTGGGAGAAAAGAGGAAGGATCAGTAGTAGGAAAATATGGTCTTGGTAATAGAAATTATGCTGGAGATCACAGGGTAGAATTCTGCAAAATCAATGACTTGTTCATTTTAAATACCTTCTTTAGATAGTGTAAGAGATGACTATACACATAGACCTCACCAGATGGAATACATAGACATCAAATTTACTACATCTGTGGAAAGAAACAATAGAAAAGTTCTATGTCATTAGTCAAAGCAAGACTAGGTGCAGAATGTGGAACATTCTCATATGCAAATTGCTCATATGCAAATTCAAACTGAAGCTGAAGAAAATGGAAACAAGCTCACAAGAGCCAAAATATGATCTTGAAAATATCCCACCTGAATTTAGAGATCATCTGAAGAACAGATTTGATAGGTTAAAAACTCAAGACTAAAGACTTGAAGAGTTGTGGGATGACATCAAGAACATCATACATAAAGTAAAAAGTTATTAAGAAGACAAGAAAGAAGGAAAATATCAAAATAGATGATAGAAGAGCCACTGAAACTTGTTTTCCAGCATAGAGTTGATAAAGCAAATGAAAGAAATGAGGAGGTACAAGAGATGAACAGAAAAATTTAAAGGTCATCTCAAGAAGACCAAGTCAAATATTACAAAAAAAAAAAAAAATGTGCAAAATCTGGAGTCAGAAAACTAAAAAGGAAGAACACGCTCAGAATTTCTCAAGCTGAGAGAACTGAAGAAAAAATCAAGCCTTGACTTTCGTTATTTTCTGATTCTCTGGGCAAATTATTGAATGATGCAGAAAGCATCAAAAGAAGATAGAAGAAATACAAAGAGTCACTGTACCAAAAGGAAATGGTTAGTGTTCAACCATATCAAGAGGTATCATATGATCAAGAGCCAAGGATACTAAAGGAAGAAGTATGACATGCATTGAAAGAATTGGCAAAGACCAAGGCACCAGGAATTGATGGAATAAAAAATTGAAATTTTTGAAGAATGTCAGGTGGCACAGAAGGCACTCACTCATCTATGCCAAGAAATTTTGAAGACAACTACCTGGCCAATTGATTGGAAGAAATCCATATTTGTGCCCATTCCAAAGAGAGGTGACCCAATGGAATGTGGAAATCATTGGACAATGTCTTTGATACCCCATGCAAGTAAAGTTTTACTAAAGGTAATACAGAAATGGCTGCAATCATACATTAACAGAGAAATTCTGGAGGTTGAAGCCAGATTCAGAAGAGGATGTGGCAAGAGGAATATCATTGCTGACATCAGATAGATCTTGGATGAAAGCAGAGAATACTAGAAAGATGTTTACTTGTGCTTTGTTGACTACACAAAGGCTTTTGATTGTGTGGATTATGACAAGCTATGGACAACATTGTGAAGTATGAGTATTTCGGAGCACTTAATTTTGCTCATGAGGAATCTGTGTATGGACCAAAAGACAGCTGTTTGAACAGAACATGGGAACACTGAATAGTTTAAAATTAAGTAAGGTGTGCAACAATGTTGTATTCTTTCACCACACTTATTCAACATATATTCTGAGCAAATAATGCAAGAAGCTGAGTTATATGAAAAAAAACATGGCATCAGGGTTGGAGGAGGACTCATTAACAACCTGCAATATGCAGATGATACACCTTGCTTGCTGAAAATGAAAAGGACCTCAAATATTTACTGATGAAGGTCAAAGAGCACATCCTTCATTATGGATTGCATTTCAATGTGAGGAAAACAAAAATCTTCACCACAGGACCAATAAACAACATGCTTATCAACAGAGACAAGGTTGAAGTTGTCAAGGACTTCATTTCTCTTGGATCAACTATCAACCTCATGGAAGCAACAGTCAAGAAACCAAAGGACATATTGCATTAGGCAAATCTTCTGCAAACAACCTTTTTAAAGCTCATTTATATATATGAGCTTTGGTGGCACTGAAGGATAATCACTAGACTGCAAATTGAAAGGTTGACAGTTTAAATTCACTAGCCACACCAAAAAGACGTCTGCTCCCATACAGATTTACAGTCTCTGAAACCATGTATAGGGTTACTATGAGTCAGAATTGACTTGATGGCATTGTTTTTGTTTTTGAAATCCATACATATATATGGTGTCCTGATGTGGCATGGTGAATTATTGTGCTACATTGCAAAGTGGGTTTGAACCACAAGGTCAGTGGTTAAAGCTACTGCTTTAACCACTAGTTGCTCTTTGGAAACCCTATACATAGTGGTTATGGGTCAGACTGACTCAATGACATTTAACAACAACATACATTTATATTTATGTTGTTAGAGAGTGGAGTCAGTTCCAATTCATGGCAAGTTTATATAGGGTTTCCAACGAGCAGGTGGTGGTTTGAACTGCTAACTTTGTGGTTAGCAGACCAGTGTTTACCCTAAAGCACCATAACAAGGATATATATATATATATATATATTTATATATACAGGTATTCATATTTATTCTTTTTTTTTTTTTATTTATTTTTTTTAATGGCTTTTAAGTCAGTTCTGACTCATACTGACTCTGTATAGGGGTTTTCAAGAAGCAGGTAGATTTGAACTGCTGACTTTTGTAAGGAGTACAGTGTCATAAAATAATATATATATGTATGTATTATGATGTCACCACTCATCTGTCAATTCATCATACAGTGGTGTCTTGTGTGTTGCTGCCATGGGTATTTTAAATACTAGCAAGGTCATACACAGTGGACAAGTTTCTGGTGAGCTTCCAGATTAAGACAGACAAGGAAGAAAGAAAGATGGCTTTCCAAATATTTAGTCACTAGAAACTTTATGAATAGTATTGGAATACTATCTGGTATCACCAGAATATTGAATATTGAAACATGATGAAAAGCACCAGAATATTGTCAGATATAGTGCTGGTAGGTGAGCCCCTCAGGTTAGAGACCTAAAAATGCAAATTGAAAAGAGTTGTCTCCTCAAACAGGAATTAACCATGATGACTCAAATGAAGTAAATCTTTCAGAACCTTCCTTTGCTTATGGAAATAAAGAGAAATAAAGAGAAAAACCTGTAAATATTCATTGATAGTTAGAACATGAAATGTATGAATTATAAATCTAGGAAGGTTAGAAATTGTCAAAAATGAAATTGAATGCATAAACATCAATGTCCTTTTGTTGTTGTTGTTGTCAGGTGCCATCGAGTCGG
>NW_006408852.1:1469829-1479585 GCF_000296735.1 Chrysochloris asiatica
ATACGTCGTCTGATCTCTTGACTGCTACTTCCGCGAGTGTTGATAGTTGATCCAAGAAGAATGAAGTCCTTGACAACTTCAATCTTTTCTCCAATCAATGTCCTAGGCATTAGTAAACTGAAATGGACTAATATTGGCCTCTTTGAAACTGACAATTACATGGTCTACAGTGTCTGAAATGACAAATTGAAGAAGAATGACATGTTATCATCATCAAAAAGAATTGTCTTGAAGTACAACACTGTCTGTGATAATATAATAACCATACACATACTAAGAAGGCCAGTTAATATCACTATTTTTCAAATTTATGCACGAACCACTAAAAGCAAGTGATGATGAAAGTGAAGAATTCTACCAACTTCTTCCATCTTAATTCATCAAACATGAAATCAAGATGCACTGATCATTGATGGTGATTGGAAAAGTTGGAAACAAAGAGGAAGGATCAATAGTTGGAAAATATGATCTTGGTGATAGAAATGATGCTGGAGATTGCATTATAGTATTTTGCAAGACCAATGACTTTTTTAAAGAACTTAAAAGACAATTATACACATGTTCATCACCAGATGGAATACACAGAAATTTCATTGACAACACCTGTGGAAAGAGATAGTGGAAAATCTCCAGATTACCAAAAAAAGCAAGGTCAGGGGCAAACTTTGGATCAGATAGACCATTTATTGCTAATATGTAAGTTCAGGCTGAAGCTCAAGAAAATTGCACTAAATCCACAGGAGCCAAAATATGACCTTGGACATATCCCACCTGAATTTAGGGATCATCTGAAGAACAGAATTGATGCATTAGATGCTAAAAACCTAAGACCAGAGAGTTGTGGAATGACATCAAAAACATCATTATAGGAAGAAAGCAAAAGGTTGTTAAGAAGAAAAGAAAGATGAAACAGGCTAAAATGGATGTCAGAAGAGACTTTCAAACTTGCTCTCCAGAGTAGAGATACTAAGGCAAATGGAAGAAATGAGGAGGTAAAAGAGCTGAAAAGAAAATTGTGAAGAGCAGCTCAAAAAGACAAAGTTAGATATTATAATTAAATGTGCAAAGATCTTGAATTAGAAAATCAAAAGGAAAGAACACACTCAATATTTCTCAAGCTGAGGGTACTGAAGAAAAAATTCAAGCCTCGACTTGCAATACTGAAGGATTCTATGGGCAAAATATTGAATGATGCAGAAAGCATCAAATGAAGATGGAGGGAATACACAGGATCACTGTACCAAAAAGAAATGGTCAAAATTCAACTAACGTGAGTAAGGACTATATATAGTTTATTTAAATCCCTGTGGCTTTAAATACCCAGGATCAATAGGCACATTGTAAAGGTTTTTTTTTTTTTTTTTTTTTTTCATTGACATTGCTAGCTTTTTAATTTGTGATCCCCCCCTTTTTTTCCCTGAAAATTTAATATTTAGAAATATGTTTGTTTTTCATTAACATTAAAATGAAAGATCCTTTCTTTTACCCCCTCCTTCTTTTCCATGTAATAATATATAGTGCGGCATGGTGGGTTAATACATTGCATTGCAAGGTCCGTTTGAACCACAAGATCAGCAGTTCAAGCTCACCAGCCACTCCTCAGAAATCCTGTACTTGGTCACTGTGAGTTGGAACTGACTCCGTGGCACTTAATAACAAGAAAATAAAGTACTTTTTAAAACATAAAATTATTCCACAGCTTCAATTCAGATTCACAAGAGGATATGGAATGAGGGATATCATTGCTGATGTCAGGTGGATCTTGGCTGAATAAGGAGAATAGCCAAAGATGTTTACCTGTGCTTTATTGACACAATGGTTTTCAATTATGTGGATCATGACAAGCTGTGGACAACTTTATGGAGAATGAGTATTCCAGAGCACTTAATTGTGCTCATGAGTAAACTGTATATAGAAGAAGAGGCAGTTGTTGAAACAGAACAAGGGAATACTGAATGATTCAAAATTATGAAAGGTGTGTGCCAGGGTTGTATTCTTTTACCATATATATTTAATCTGTATGCAGAATAAAGAGTCCAATAAACTGCATTATGTGAAGAAAACCATAACATCTGAATTGCAGGAAGACTCATTAATAACCTGCGATATGCAGATAATACAGCTTTGCTTGCTGAAAGGGAATATGAGTTAAAATACATATTGATGAAAATAAAAGACCACAGCCTTTCATATGGGTTGCACTTCACTGTAAAGAAAACAAAAATCCTCACCACTAGACCAATAAATAACATCATATCAATGAAGAAAAGATTGAAGTTGCCAAAGACTTAATTTTGCTTGCATCAACCATCATCTTTCATGAAAGCAGCAGTTAAGAAATCTACTGATGTATTGCATTAGGAAAATCTGCTGCACAAGACCTCTTTTAAAGTTTTCAAGAGCAAAGATATCAGTGTGAGTACTTAAGTGTGCCTAAAGCAAGCCATAGTATTTTCAATTACCTCATGTGGATGAGAAAGTTGGACAGTGATTAAGGAAGACCATAGAAGAATTGATGCATTTGAGTTATGGTGTTGGAGGAGAATATTGAAAGTACTATGAGCTGCCAAAAGAACAAACAAATGTGTACTGGAAGACGTACAGCCAGAATGTTCTCTGGAAACCAGGATGGCCAGACTTGGAGAATGATATCATGTTTGGTAAAGTGGAGGGTCAGAGAAAAAGAGGAAGAACTCCAATTAAATGGACTGGCATAGTGGCAGCAAAATGGGCTCAAATGTACCAATGACTGTAAGGTTGGCACAGGACAGGGCAATGTTTTATTCTACTATGCATAGGATCATTATGAGTGGATACCTATTCAGTGGCACCAAACAACAACAACAACATTCTGTAACTGTTTTATGCAATATGTGAAATATAACAAGTGAATATTTAAACTTTATTAATTATGTCTATTTTTTTCTGTAACTCTAAAACCTGGTGCAACGTATTCTGTATGTTATAACTCTGAGCACAATAGAGGTCACTGCTGTTAGTTAAGAATGATTGTCTAATACCTGTGAATTTATTATAGAGATCTTTTGCAAGTCATTTTTCTGTAAATATTTCTTTCTACCTACTGTTGAACTGACACATGATCCAGTAGCAAATGTGAGAATGAAACTTTGCTACTTGTTGCCCAAAGTAAAAACTACTCTAAAGAGCCCTGTAGATAAGCATCTATCTACTTCAGCAGTTAGAAATGTGTGTGAGAAAACTCCTATGTCAAGAAAAAGATAAAGATAGAACTGGCTATTGTCAAAAGAGCATTATTAGAGTTGGATAGAATGGAAATGTCCATGAACGTTTTTCAGAAAAAGTTTTATGAAAAAGATTTGTTGGATCAAGAGGAAGAAAAAGAAGAATTGCTTCTTTTGGAAACGGAACAACTAGAGAAAGAGAAGCAGCAGAATGATGGAAGATCCATGAGTGATAACATCTTTGAAAAGAAGCATAGAGACTCTAAGACACAGACAAATCTGCCCCAAAACATCCCTGTTTGTGTTCCTGGACCCTCTTATGCCAACCCGTCTACAAGCAAAGAAATCAAGAAATCCAAATTGATTCGAAGCCAGTCTCTTAATAATCAAGTTTTCCACACAAAATATGGCAACTTAGACAAGTGCACTAGTAAAATATCCGCGGAAGCAGGCTACACAGCTGCCGTCTCAGGGTTAACAAAGACTTCTACACTTTCACTAACAGATGATTCATTTCAGACCCAGAATGCCAACAGCCTCTTCTCCCAGTACCCCTTTACCAAGCACTTCCCGTGGGACAAGTCACACAACTGACTCAAAGAGCAGTGGGAGTAAAGAGACACAAACAAGGAAGGCTCCCCTACAATCCAGAAAATCCAATCCCTGAATCCACTGCTTGATGAAGGAGGCGGAACCAAAACAGCTGGAGAGACTGACTGATGGACAAAAAGTAAAAGCAAAGGCTTGACTTTTCTTTCTTTTTTTTATTCCTATTTCTTTTTTTTTTTAATGAATGGAAACTAGAGCTGTACTAGCATCTGATGTTGTTAATCTTTCCATATTTGAAATTTGATTCCCTAGGAGAGGTATAATATATATTTCTGTGAATAATACAGTGGTTTCAGAATTCTACTGTTACACTGAGGCCTAACAAAACAACTTAAGTGATGTGCTTTCACTACTGCTGCACTAGAGACAAGCCTGCCAGCCTTAGTGCAGGGAATTGTTTTCAAAGTGAGTTTTGGCATTTAAGAACTGTATGAAAGTCCAAATCCACTGAAAGTCTGAATCCACTAGCTAGGTAGTCACTGGGAGGTGTTGGGGAAGGAGGGAGATACTGTATTAGCTAAGCAATCTTCAAGCCTAATTGAAACGGCGTACTGAAAGGTACAAAAATTGCCATCTGTTTTTTCAGTACTGTGGTCACATTGACAATACGTTGTACCTAGACATTTACAAATTTAAAATTGGCAGTGAAAATTCCACAAAGATTCTCAATAGTGTTTAGCTATAAGAACTTAAAAAATAATAGATTGATGATTTCCTTCAATTTTCTAGAAGACTTTATTTTATAAATACTTTGTTTGAGTTTTAGATTGTATTTGTCTGTTCATAATTTAAAATGATGACTCTAGTTTGAATCAGCTGTTATTCCAAGATATCATGCCTAAGCTATGTCAGCAGCATTTATCTGTACTGATGCTCATATCACCATCCAGATTTGCCTGTGGAGCATAAACAGTCCTTCATTTAAAAATGTCAGTTCTTGAGATATACTGTATGAAGCTATTGTCAGCTTCTCTATTTCAAAAATTATATCAGCATTTAACTATATTGGTATGAGAAGGTATTGTTTTTTTTTAATCTGTTGATATATATGATAAAGATGATCTAATTTGTGAATGCAAAAAAATAAAAAGTCTATGTTTAAATATAAAACCAAGAAATTTTTATTTCTTTCTAGCTACATAAACACCCACACAATTAGTGATATCCTAACTTTTCATATTGCTAAATCTTATGTGTTTTATGTTATAAAAACACAGTGAATTTTTATAACAATTTAAGACTTATTGTTTGTAATGGTTAATTTTATTTCTTAATTTGCCTAGGCCATAAAACCAATTATTTGATTAATCTCTAGTTTGGTGTTACAAAGTAATCACAAGTTATTAAAATACAATTAAATGTAAATGTACATAAAAATTCTAATTTTCCTCTTGACCTGCAGAGCCTAAAGTATTTAGGTAAATTTCCTGATCTGTATTGTAGGGCTTTTTTCAGTACTTTCTGTAACATGATTCAAGTTGTGTACAATTTTCCCCAGACAATAAATGTAACCTCCTAATAGTCAAGAATTATAAGTATTTTCAGAGGTGTTTAACTTTAATGATCTTGTGCCATTTTCTATCATCAGAATAGAAATATCAGTTATTTTACTAGAAGAGGAAAATATGAGTTGAACTTGTGAATAGATTTCTCAAATATGATCTAGTATTTCCTGAATAATGACTTATGAGTCTGTAGGATTAAATCACTTAATTAACTGAGCTACAGCTGTCATATGTTACTGGATCTCTTATTAAAAGTTGAAGGAAAATAAAGCATGCATGCCCTAGAACTGTCAACACAAAAAGTTTCCCCCTACTGAGTTCTTTGATTTTTATTTTGTTCTATGTGTAAAATTGGATACTTTGACTTTTTCTTCTCAGAGTAGGAATCAATGCATTGAAAATTGTTTTGAACATCAGTAGATTAGGTAATATCAGTATGACTCCTGGAGTCTTTCAAACCAATCAATGTCAAATGATGGAGCTCAGTGTGTTTTATAGCTACTTGTGTAGTATATTCTTAACACACACACACACATATGTTTAATATCTGTGCTTATATTCTATTTATTTTAGTGTCCTATTTACCTAAATAATAAGTCCATTGAAACATTTAGCTGATACAAACTATATACTCTAAAATGTTTTAAGGATTATAACTTTAGTATGCCAAAGTAAAAGAATTGTCTTGTTTGTGCATAACAAACGTAATCTTTTCTGTGCTTTTCAGATTTTGGTTCCAAAACTTGCTTTTTTTTCTTGGATAATAAATTTTGTTATTTATCATTAATATTCTCAAATGCCCTCTTCTGCATTTTATAAAGTGAATGTCATAGTGATTATAGCTTGAGACTTGAAGAAGTTGTTGTTAAGTTCCCTTGAGTATGTTTGGAATACTAGAGAGCCTGTACAGGGGTTTTGAGGAGCAGTTGGTGATTTTGAACTGCCGACAGCATAACTAGCAGCTCAGTGCTTATCCTACAGTGCCACATCAACACTGCTTTTGAAATCTTATGTGGAAATGAGTATCAAAAGGCTGTAATTGTTTGTACTCATTCCTATTCATAATATGTTTTTACTGTATAAGACATTCTAACCAACATCAGTTATTATCAGTGGGGGTTATTTTGTAGAAAGATTGGCAGTAATCCTTTGTTATTTTACTTGTTTGAGCTGTGGAGTCAGCAATTCAAATCCACCAGGCTCATCGGAAACCCTATACAGCATCACTATGAGTCAGAACCTACTCCATGGCACTAAAACAACATTATATACTTATGATGTGGCACTGTAGGATAAGCACAGGGCTGCAAAGTCGGTTTGAATCACAAGGTCAATGGTTTAGGCTCACCAGTCGCTCATTGCTATGAGTTGGAATCAACTCGACGCCACTTAACAACAACAACATATATACTTATGTCTTGGTTCTCTTTTCCCAACGATCATCAATTTATAATTTCTTGTTCAGTAAATGTAATGCAGGTGTATATATTAAGCAACCTTTATCTTTTACTTGGTTCAGCCATTAGAGTCATTTTACTATTCCTTATAGATAATAGTAATTTAGGAGCATAATGGATGTGTACTATTACTAATAAAGAGGAGAGAAAACCAAAAATCTCTGGTAAGTTTTACATAGTTTATGAGCATTCCATTTTAGATTATACTGGTCAAATATATACTAATGTGCCAAGTAAAGTACTTGCACTCAAGATAAGAAAAATAAACACAAACATACACTCTGAATCATGTAAAGCTTAAGATTGTGAAATTTTTATAGTTGTGATTGGTATTTTGAGTGTTAATGGGATTGACAAGCATAACTGAAGAAAGTGAAATTACACCAGATCTATCTAGAGCTTTCTACTTTTCCTGCATCGTATGTCAAAATCAAGTTAAGAAAATACAATGCAAGTAAATCTGTATGCGATTTTCCTTTAATTTTTAAACTTAATATCTGATAATCTACCTATCCATTAGACTCCAATCAGATAATGCCATACTCTTTGCCAAATTTACAAAAAGCCCAACTTTTAATTATACTAAAAGTCAGATAAATTGATATGATGTTACTAAAGTTACATATCAAACTATGCACCTTATATGCTAATAAAAAAATGTCAAATGACTTTCATGGCAAAATTTTAATTCACAATTTAAGCCACATATTTTAACTTAACTATATTCAAAATTATTATATTCTTTATTTGTGTATCATTACTTTTTCCCTGGTAGTTCTGGTAGTGTAGTGGATTACAAACTGAGCTGCTAATGGCAAAGTCAGCAGTTTGAATTTACCAGTTGCTCCATGGGAGAAAGATGAGAAATGGTATAGCATTAATATGAGTCCAAGCTGACTCAATGGCACACAGCCAACACCACCACTACATTTTCTGAAGTATTTGAGTTTCTTAAATGTAGATATAACTAATGAAAGTAATTCAATAGGCATACATACATGTATACTGAAAATTAAGAATTATGTGACTAAACCACAACAACAAAGAGAGTTACTTGACAAAGCTCTGTGAGTTAGTAGGATATTGCTGAGAAAGTGGTTAAGGAAACTTGAGTCCACACAAAGGGAGCTTTTGTTTAAAAAGGACATGTAAAATACATAATGTGCCAATTTTACTTTCAGTGTGAATAGTAAGTATAAATAATTTTTTAAAGCTTATTTGGCAAAGGTGTTATCCCATATTTTTAGATCCTCATCACTTTTATGTAATGAAAAACATAAATAAAGTAAAATCATAAATGAATTAAACAAATATGGCAAATGAATGGATTTTTACTGAAAATACTTGAAGACAAGGATTTGGATAATGATAATTAATTAAGGTGGCTAAGAACATGTTCTCATATTTTGAATCAGTTATATGGCAAATGTAATTCTTCTAATATTATAGTTGGTATCATAGAATAAAAGCTTAGTTTTAACAAGAAAATAATATATTCAAAGGAGAAAATATTATGCAAGATTCATATTCTGAGGTGGTTATGTGAAGATTTGGTATTTGGTACAATCTTTATTCTCCTCTTTTACATTTAAAAAACAAAAGTTGAAGAAGGAAGAGGAAACTTGGCTAGAAACTATAGTGATAAAGAGGAAACCAAATAATAATAATAATATAAAAAATGGGAAAAACATAAAAATAATAGTAGCAAACTACAAAGAGGAATTTTTCATAGAAAGCTTTATATAATTGTGGACACGCAGAGAGATACAGATACACACACACACCACATACTCCACAGAAAGGTTGTAGGAATCATTGTAATCATATTGAAGCATTTCTGTACACCATCTTGAGTACTTCAAGGAAACTGAGTTACAAGAATGCAAAACCAAAAATATCATCAGGAAAAACAAATGTGGATATAGTTCACGAACAGCAAGACTTTTAGTTTCCTGTGAATTGTCCAGAAATTGCAACATAAAGCAAAAATGTACTAAGGAAATCACTCAAGATTCTCATACTTCACTTCTTTTAACCACTTATCCATGGAAACTCATGGCAAGTAGGTACTATTATTGTAAATGTTTGTAAAAATGTGAAGGAAATTTAAAAAATATTGACACATCTCTGTATATAAGTAAGACTTTGTACAACATCTTGAGTACCTCAAGTAAACTGAGTTACAAAAATGCAAAAACAAAAATAATCATCAGGAAAAACAAATGTGGGTATAGTTCACAAACATCGAGACTTTTAGTTTCCTTAGAATTGTCAAGAAAATGCAACACAAAGCTAAAAGTAATAATAAAATCATTCAAGATTCTGATACTTTACTTCTTTTAACCACTCACCCATGGAACGTTATGGCAAGTAGGTTCTATTATGTAAATGTTTGTAAAAACATGGTGGAAAATTAAGAAAATATTGAAGCATCTCTGTATTTATGTTAGGAGACATGTTGTTGTTGTCAGGTGCCATAGAGTCGGAACTGACTCATAGCGACCCCATGCACAGCAGAACGAAACAATGTCTGATCCTGGACCAACCTCACTACTGCCACCACACTTGATGCCATCAATGATGTCACCTGGCTGATCCATCTCGTAGGGGGTCTTCCTCTTTTTCTCTGACCCTGGATCTTACCCAGCATGACATCCTTCTCCAGTGACTGTTCTCTCTGGACAATGTGTCCAAAGTATGATAGACGAAGCTTAGCCATTTGGCCTCCAAGGAGCACTCTGGTTGCACTTCTTCCAAAACAGATCTATTGGTTCTTTTGGCAGTCCATGGCACTTTAATTATTTTCCTCCAACACCACAACTCAAAGGCATCAATTCTTCTACGATCTTCCTTATTCACTGTCCCGCTTTCACATCCATATGAGGTTATTGAAAATACCATGGCTTTGGTCAGGAGCACCTTAGTCCTCAAGCTGACATCTCTGCTCTTCAATACTTTAAAAAGTTCCTGTGCAGCAGATTT
>NW_006408852.1:1482955-1485394 GCF_000296735.1 Chrysochloris asiatica
AATGTACTTACTTAATCCTTCATTACATTATTTAGATAAGACATATTATGATTAATGAAATATCTATTAAGCACCTTAACCTTGTTAAAATATTTTAAAATATATTTTTAGGAGATCAATCTGAGTAAATTAAAAGCTCTATTGAGTCCTGGTGTGGTGTCATACAATAAGCACTCCACCTCAAGTTTGGTTTGAGTCTCAAGGTCAGCAGTTCAAACTTACCAGCTGCTCCTAGGAAATCCTATACAAGGTGGCTCTGAGTCAGAACTTACTCAATGGCAACCCTCTATAGGGTCACTATGTATACGAATCAACCGGACAGCGTTTAGCAACAACATTTACCATATATTTTGATCCTAGAATGTTTCTATCTTGACTTTTCTCAGAGGTGGCTCTGTTATACAGCTTGGGAATATATAGTGGTAAGAAACATCTGCAATGGGCTTCTATATGCTTAACTAAGCAGAGCCAGTAGAAAGGAATTATTGCCCCATTTATTCTGATTCATGGAGACCTTCTACAAGCCTGCATAGAAATGTGCTACATAGGGTTTTCAATGGCAGGTTTTTTTTAGAAGATCTTATCACCAAGCCTTTTGTGTGAACCACCTCTGGGTGGACTCAAGCTACAACTTTTTAAAACAATTTGTACCACCCAGGGATAATATTTAAGTTATTGTTGTCATCATTAAGTGCTGTTGAGTCAGTTCAGACTCAGAGACACTGTATAGAGTTACCAAGGAGTGCTAGTGTGTGAACTGTTGATCTTGTCTGGTTCATAGTCCAGTGCTGATCCTACAGCAGCAGAATCCAATAACTAAGTGTTGTTATTAAGTGCTGCCGAGTTAATTCTGACTCATAGAGAACCTGTAAAAGGTTTCTAAAGAGTAGCTAGCTGATAGGTTTGAACTTATGAACTCATGGTTCACAGTAGAGTGTTAATCTTACAGCACCACACCAAAAGTCCAATAACTAAGTGTTGTTGTTGTTATGTGCCGTGGAGTCGATTCCAACTCATAGCGACCCTGTACAGGGATTCCTAGGCTATAAATCTTTGCTGAAGCAGAAAGCCTCCTCATTCTCCCGTGGAACAGTTGGTAGTTTCGAACTGCTTACCTTGAGGTTCACAGCCCTATTCGTAACCATTACGCTACCAGAGCTCCTTAATAACTAATCTGTTATTGTTGTTGTTAAATGTCGTCAAATCGATTCCGACCCATAGCGACCCTGTACAGGGTTTCCGAGGCTGTAAATCTTTACTGGAGCAGAAAGCCTCATCTTTCTCCCACGTAGTAGAACATGCTAAATTTTATATTTACAGAATTTCTTCAACCTACAATATATTTAATTAATGTTGTTGTTATTAAGTGCCTTTAAGTTGACTCAGAGTCATAGAGGCCCTGTATAGGCTTTCTGAGGTTGTACATCTTAGTGGAAGCACAATACTTTATCTTTCTTCCACAGAACAACTGTGAGCTTGGATTGGCTACCTTGTGGTTCATAGTCGAATGCTTACCTGATGGAGCCATCACACTACATTTAATGAATATTTGATAAATATTAAAAAATAAATTAATTGAGTTGTTGTATGAGTAAAATAAATAAATTATGGTCCTTGAACTCAGAGAGTGATGTAATATAGTTGAGGAGAAAAACACACACACAGATGAAATAGACAATTAATTGAAGAGAAGAGAAAAGTATGAGTGTCTGTCAAATGAAGGAGTAGTCAGATTCATATATTCAAAGTTGTGGGGGCTAAGAAAATACCTGCTATTTTGTGGTTCCAAAACTTTTTTGTCTATAAACTGTGGAGAGGGAGAACAATCTTTTAATATCAATATTTTCAGAAAAAAAAAATTGGAAACAGTAAGAACATATATTCTCTACTTTTCTCTCACCTTCTTTTCTTGTTTTTACCCAGATCCCTTTCATCTGTCTTCTATTTTCCCCTAAATGACATGTTAAAAGTAGATATTTTGTTTGTGTGGAGAATATGAGTATAAGAAAAACACAGACATTTCAAAATCCATTCCAACAAGAGAGTGAGTGCTAAAGAGCCATCAGTGTTTGGAGAAATGCTGTAAATATATTTGTTATTTATATAGACAAACAACACTTCAACACATTGTATAAGAAAATATCATATATAAAGAAGACCCATGGATATTTCTATATCACAATGCTGACACAACATTTTTGAAGGCACGTATACACATTTAACTAATAAAATGCCTATGATCTAAGCATCAAGGTTGGTTTGAGCCTCAAGGTCAACAGTTGACTTTTACATTATTTTTTGTTATGGAATGCTTGCTGTTGTTATTGTTGCTGTTGTTGTCAGGTGCCATTGAGTCAGTATCAACTCATAGTGACATTATGCACAGCAGAATGAAACACTGCTTGATCCTGGGCCAACCTCACTATTATTGCCACACTT
>NW_006408852.1:1486043-1486702 GCF_000296735.1 Chrysochloris asiatica
GTTAATGAGTCTTCTTCCAATCCTGATGCCACATTTTTCTTCATAGAACCCAGCTTCTCGTATTATTTGCTCAGCATACAGGTTGAATAAGTATGATGAAAGAATACAACTTTGTCACACACCTTTCTTAATTTTAAAACATTCAATTCTTCCATGTTCTATTTGAACAACTGCCTCTTGATCCATGTACAGATTCCTCATGAGCACAACTAAATGTTCCGGAATACTCATACTTCACAAAGTTGTCCACAGCTTGTCATGATCCACACAATTGAAAGCCTTTGCCTAGTCAATAAAACACAGGTAAACATCGTTCTGATATTCTCTGCTTTCAGCCAAGATCCATCGGATTTCAGCAATTACATCCCTCATTCCACAGACTCTTCTGTATCCAGTTTGAACCTCTGGAAGTTCTCTGTCAATGTATACTTGCAGCCATTTCTGTGTTACCATTAGTAAAACTTTACTCGCATGGGATATCAAAAAGATTGTCCTATGACAATCTCTTTGGAATGGGTACAAATACAGATCACTTCCAATCAGTCATCCAGACAGTTATCTTCCAAATTTCTTGGTATAGATGAGTGAGTGCCTCCTGTGCTGCCTCACTTTCTTGAAATATTTCAATTTTTATTCCATCGATTACTGATGCCTTGTTC
>NW_006408852.1:1487799-1488620 GCF_000296735.1 Chrysochloris asiatica
AACTCACTAGCCACCACAGTATGACAAACTGACAGATGAGTGGTATTGTTATTAAGTTCTTTCAAGACTGTTCAGACTCACAGTAACCCTGTATAGGGTTTCTGAGGAGCAGCCAATGAATCTGAACTGCTTATTTTGTGGTTCAAACCAATCTTGTGGTTGAGTGCTTATCCTATAGTGCCACATGAGGACTCCTATGAAAAACTAAAGGCATATTGTTTTAAAAGTATTGATCCATATAATTCTAACACAAAATAGATAACAGAAAATGTGAAGTATAAAACCAGCACTTGTTAAAAGATTCGGATTAATAAAAAAACTTTTCAAGATTACTCTATTTTTTGTACACATGTTTTCCAGAATCTCTGTGATCCAAGAATGTGTATACTTTTAGAACAACAGATTTTTATAGAGCTACTACACCCAATCACAACACATATGTCAATTTGTCATACTGTGACAAATTGTGAATGGTTTGTGAATGGCTGTGATTCTGGAAGTTATGCCACTGGTATTTAAAATACCAGCAGGGTCACCCATGGTGGACAGGTTTCAGATGAGCTCCAGATGAAGACAGACTAGGAAGAACGAGTGATGAACTACTTGTGAATAGTCACTGAAAACCTTATGAATAGCAGAGAAACACTGTCAGATATATTGACGAGAAATGGGCCCCTCAGGTTGGAAGGCACTCAAAATGCGACTAGGGAAGAGTTGTCTCCTCAAAGTAGAGTTCACCATGATGATGCAAATGGAGTAAAGCCTGTGGGAGTAAAGCCCTCAGGACCTTCATTTGCTGATGGGGCACAACTCAAAATGAA
>NW_006408852.1:1493089-1495299 GCF_000296735.1 Chrysochloris asiatica
GATGTCACAATGGAACCAAAGGAAATCAAAAGGATAATAACAGAAAACTATGAAGAGTTGTACTCCAACAAATCTGAAAACTTAGAAGAGATAGATATCATTTAAGAAAAACATGACCTACCTAAACTTATAAACAGTGAAGTAGAAAACCTGAACAGACCCATAACAAAAGAAAAAATTGATCAGTTCATCAAAAATTCTCAACCAAAAGAAGTCCAGGCCCAGATGGCTTGACTGCTGAGTTCTATTAAACATTCCTGTAAAAGCTGTCACCATTTCTACTCAAATTATTACAGAATATAGAGGAGGATGGAAAACTTCCTGTACATTTTATGAAGCAAGCATAATCCTCATACCAAAACCGGGGAAGAATGGCACTAAGAAAGAAAATTGTAGATCAACATTACTCATGAACATAGATGCAAAAATTCTCAACAAAATCTTAACCAACAGAATCCATCAGCACATTAAAAAGCTAATATATCATGATCAAGTGGGATTAATATAAGGGATGCAAGGATGGTTCAACATTAGAAAAATTATTATCATAATCCACCATATAAATAAGAAAAAAGAAAATAACCACATGATCATATTGATTGATGCTAAAAAGGCATTTGACAAAATCCACCATAAATTCCTGATAAAAACACTCAACAAAGTAGGAATTGAAGGGAAATTCCTCAACATAATTAAGAGCATATATACAAAACCAACAGCCTACATTACTCTCAATGGAGAGAAACTGAAAGTTTCCATCTGCGAATAGGAACCAGACAAGGATGCCCTTTGTTACCACTCCTATTCAATATTGTGCTGAAAGTCTTAGCAAGAGCTATACGGCAAGACTGGGAAATAAAAGGCATGCAAATTGGCAGAGAGAAAGTAAAACTACCTCTATTTGCAGACCATATAATCCTATATGTAGAAAACCCCAAAAACTCAGTAAAAACATGAGTAGACCTCATTGGAAGATTCAGCAAAGGTGTAGGATATAAGATCAACATACAAAAATCAGTTGGATGCCTCTATACCAAATATGACAGCTCTGTAAAGGACATTAGAAAGCAATACCATTTACAATAGCTGCGCAAAGGATAAAATATCTAAGAATTAATGCAAACAGAGAAACAAAGAACTTATACAAAGAAAACTACAAAACACTACTACAAGAAACCAAAAGAGACCTACAAAAATGGAAGAATGCTCCATGCTCCTGGATAGACTTAAGACTTAACATTGTGAAAATGTCAATACTGCCCAAAACAATTTACACATATTATGCAATCTGAATCTAGATTCCAATAACATTGTTCAAAGACATGGAAAAAACAATTACAAACTTTATATGGAAAGGAAAGAGACCGAGGATAAGCAAAGCACTGTTTAAGCAGAATAAGGTTGGGAACCTCTTACTCCCTGACATCAAAATTTATTACACATCTACAGTGGTCCAAACAGTTTGGTACTAATACAATGAAAGATACACTGATCAATGGAATAGAATTAAAAATCCAGAAATTAACCCATCCACATAGAGCGAACAGATTTTTGAGAAAGTACCTAAATATATCACATAGGGAGGTGATAGTCTCTTCAACAGATAGTGCTGGCAGAACTGGAAAGCGATATGCAAAAGATTGAAACAAGACCTTCACCTCACGCCTTATACAAAAATCAAATCGATACAGATTAAAGTCTTTAATGTGAATCCCAGAATTATGAAAACATAGGGACAAATGTGAGGGCACTAATTCAGGGACTACACAGACTATCAAACATTTTGAAAATTATTCAAACAAAAGCAGACAAAATAGATGTTTGGGACATACTGAAAATTAAAACGTATGTGCATCAAAAGACTTCACCAGAAAAGTAAAAAAGGAATCCACAGAATGGGAAAAAAATATTTTCCAACGACACATTAAACAAGGGAATTATTTCTAAAATATAGAGGAAACTACAACACCTCTACAAGAAAAAGACACCGCATTAAAAAAGGTCACAGGACATGAACAGACACTTCAACAAGGAGATCCAGTCAGCCAACAAACATATGAAGAAATGTTCATGATCATTAGTCATTAGAGAGATGCAAATCAAAACAACAATGAGATATCATCTCACACCTGTAATAAGAGCAAAGATCAAAAAAGTAGAAGACAATAAATTCTGGTGGGGATGTGGAGAGACTGGGATGCTCCTGAATT
>NW_006408852.1:1495709-1497124 GCF_000296735.1 Chrysochloris asiatica
CTACTGTAAAAGACTAAGAAAAAGAACCCATACTAATCCACTAAAGTGGATTCTTTGCTGGTTGCTGGGATGTAGGGGTGGGGTGAGGGGAGGGAGGAGAAAGTGGAGCACAGGGTAGGGAATAGACACAGGATACTTTGGGTGCTAGGGAGGGGTGCAATACAGAATGGGGAGAGGAATGGAAGAACAAAGTGGACGGGAAAACTATTAGGCAGGTTTGCATAGGCTAAGTGGGACAGATGTCAATAATGATGTATGCACAACCTTGGAACAACAGGGCTCTGGGATACCGGGATTGAGTCATGGTTGGAATGGGTAAAAGGGGGAAAATAATGTTAACATGTTTGGCTGTCTTTTGAATCTTGGTTTCCCTTGTATAACATTATAAAATAGACACTTCAGGGGGAGAGAAAGGAATAGCCAGAAATATCACCATAGAAAGCTTGAAAGTTCATATTCTGACTATAACTATAATGGGGCTACAGCGTGCCCAGTGAATGAGGCTTCCTGTGGCATCTTTGTGTTACATAAGACCATAATTGGAATCCGGATCCCCATCCAGAATCTTCTGAGGTGGGAAATTTCCACTTCAGAGAACAAGCAGACCCACCTGGAGTTGCTAGAATATAGAAGATACTTCTCGAAAGAAAGACCAACAGGAAAAATACAAAAAAATAACGGCAGTCCAACTGATTACTATAAGAACAAGCAAGTTGCTCACCAAGGAGACATTAAGTCAAGTGGTCTGGTCTCCTCAGGGCAACCCCCTTCTAAAACTAAGACTCAGTGGCAATACATGCTCCAATTGGTGACCACATTTGTCACCGATAAGGGGACATGAGGGAAAAAACAGCAATGAAGCCACAAGGTAAGCCCTATAACATTCAATAGACTCCTGTGAACCCAGGTACAGACCTAGTTGGCCAGCAGTGTGGCAAGACCTGAGGACTCTTCAGCCACAAGACGACTAGTGTGTACAGTGAAGCGTCCAGCTGATAAGAATAGAGGACATATGCATAAGAACACCCACACTTGCAGATAATACCCACTTGACCTGGCTTCAATGACTAGATGATCAAAGCACAACTAGAAGAAAGAAGAGAAAAAAAAAAAGAGTAATCTGCTACAATTTGATGAACTAGACCTACACCTATGAATGTAGTATCTCAAAAGAGGGAACAAATCTTTACAATAAGGATCATTCCCACCCCCACCACACACAGAGTAGACAGGGATGGGAAACTTGGACATTGGTTACCTAAAATGGAGGGGGGTACAAAGGAAAGAAGTGACTGGCTTACAAGAGGGAACATAGATCCAGAAGGTGTACGAGGAAGGTAGAAAATCCACTTAGTTGTATCCAATCTGTCTGGGTGGGGCTGATGAAAGGAGGTGTGAATAGGTCTCTTGTGATA
>NW_006408852.1:1499130-1500182 GCF_000296735.1 Chrysochloris asiatica
TCTCTTGATGCATTCTGCATCATTCAATAATTTGCCCAGAGAATATTGCAATAACAAAAGTCGAGGCTTGAATTTTTTCTTCAGTTCCCCCAGCTTGAGAAATGCTGACCATATTCTTTTTTTTTTTTTTTTCTGATTCCAAAATTTTATGCATTGGTAAGCTGAAATGGACTGGTATTGGCTATTTTGAATCTGACAACCACATGGTTTACTATGCTAAGAGGAATGGTGTTGCATTCATTGTCAAAAAGAACATATCCAGATTAGTCATGAATGCAATGCCGTCTGTGATAGGTTAATATCCATGTTCCTACAGGGAAGCCCAGTTAATACCACCATTATTCAAATGTATGCACCAATCACTAAAGCCAGTGAGGATGAAATAGAAGAAATCTACAACTTCTTGAATCTGAAAATGATCAAACATGCAATCAACATGTATTTATCATTACTTATGATTGCAATGCAAAGCCTTGGGGGATATAAATGTTATTGGAGATCGATCACATGATAAAATTTTGCAAAATCAATGGTTTGTTCATTTCAAGTACATTCTTTAGAGAGCATTAGAGATAATGATACAGATAGACATTGTCAGATGGACTACATAGAAATCAAATTGACTGCATCTGCAGAAAGAGACGATGGAAAAGCTCAATATCATCACTATTTACCTCTGTCCCACTTAGGCCATTCAAACCTGTCTCAGTGTCCTGTATCTATCTTGTTCTTCTACCTCCTCCCCCTTCTTGCATTGCTTTCCCCAACACCCAAACTAAACCCTCCACCCAAACCCCATTGTTATGGTTACATTATATTCCATTAACTCTTCTCTCCTTTTAAGACAATCTATTTTATCCTGTAATCTCCCTGACCTTCTCACCACCTGGATCTCTGTTCCTCTGTGTTTAACTTCTTTTACCCTGTAATTATTTTTATCATAAACTGACCTCTCAGATCCTCTGCTCTTAGAATTTTATTCTGTTCTTGACTCTTCCATTTGTCGATTGAGTTCAGGGTGATGCTGCCACATGCATCATTCTCTGATTATT
>NW_006408852.1:1501357-1503030 GCF_000296735.1 Chrysochloris asiatica
TTTGGACCTCTTTCTGTAGGTTTTTAATTGTTTCCTATGCTCTATCTTATTTGTTTGTTCCTGTGGCACTTTCCTGACTTCTTCCTTATTTTTCTCAACTCCATTGTATAGTGTTTTGAACCATTTTATAATCATTTTTCTGAATTCCTTTTCAGGCATTTCCAAAGCCTTTGCATCTTCCAGTATGGAATGCAGGTCTGCTTCCAGCTCATTTGCCTCAGTCACTTTATCTTGTTTCTGGACATGTGCTGATATGGTCATCTGTTTCAGTTTTTGGGGCATATTTAGGTGATATCTGTGGCCTTAATACTTAGATGGATGTTTATTTTGGTATTTTCTTATGCTTTCTGATCGCCTCCAGATAGATGTGATCAGGAGATGGTTTTCTTTTTTCAATCTTCTTTCTGAGAAATTTCAAGATGCCACTATTGGTCATTGTGATGTAATTCAGGATTTAATTTTCAGCCTATTTCCTTTTTAGTCTGCCTGTCCTCAGGCATCCCCTCTAGTCATCTGAATGGAGGTGCCAAGCCAGCGAGAGACCAATGAACAGACACACACACACACAAAAAGTGTCCACACCTTTACCTCCACAGTTCTGTCAGGCATCCGTGGCTGCTGTGATCCTTCCCCTGCTTGGTCTCACCCAAGATGGTAGTTCTGGGAGTAGCTGAGTCTCTTGGATTAGAGAGCACTGATTTATTGCTTCTGTCACAAATTCCCCTAGTTGTTTGCCTTCCAACCTTCTAAATATTCCTTTATATGTGGTTCAGAGTTCTAGCACCATTTCATCATTCTGCTTGCTCCGGTATTCTGTGTTGTTGCTGACAAAGCTCCTCACTGCACATCTACCTCATCTGCCATCTTGTTTCTTCCTCAAGGCTATGATTTTTTAAAGTAAAACTGATGATCTGCCTTGAAAACCTTCACTTAATTTACAATAAAGGTTTTCTTTTTTTTTTTTAAATTAAGTATAAACATAAGTTTCCAGTAAACAACCACAACTAAGGTTAATGTTGACTTGCTGTGGGTTCAAATTGTGCTTTTATAAATTTATGTCATCAGCAGCAGCATTTCTCATGACATTTGAATTATAAGAGCAACAGACCTGTGATCCTACATAGCTGTAGAATAGATTGAAACACTTTTTTACTTATAGCATGGTTTATTTTACATATTGGAATAATATTTGTTTATTGTCAGAAACATTTATGACTCAGCATTGACTCAAAGTCCCTTAACAATGGCAACAACTTATTTTTTCTTTATATTTCCTTTACTTTCCTGATATGGTGTTATACAGATGTGTTTTCTTGAGATTATAAGTATATATTGATTATGATATGCTTGAATTTCATCTTAGAATAGGAAATAATTATTAGACAAAGCAAGCAAAATATCCTAAAGGGTTGAGAACTCTACCTTAGGAGAGATCAAACAGTTTTACTTCTATTGATGTTCTCAGGTATCATGGGCTGCTAGTTAGTACAGATCACTTTATAGTTACTAATATTCTTTCATCTTCCCATTTTACAAAGGAGAAATGAGTCCCAGACAGTTTAAATTTTCTGCCAAGGATGATGTATAAAATTAGGGAATTGAAAGTAATGCAAAGTTAGTGTTAAAAAACTTCTGTATTAGAACAAGCCAAATACTATAATAAAATATGCAAA
>NW_006408852.1:1504720-1506906 GCF_000296735.1 Chrysochloris asiatica
ACAACAACAACAACAACAATATAAGAACAAAATATGCAAACTATCTGGATCAGCAAGTAGTCTTAGAGGTGAGAAACTGAAACCCAGTTAACCTTGCCTGAATGAAGTTATGTATAATTTACACTACTCTCTCAGTTCTATAGTTCATTGTTTCATTATAGTCAGTCTTTATACGTTTGTATATTTTTTCTCTTTTCTATTATGTGGTGGTAATGCCAAAAATACTGATGATTACTATGATAAGTCAAAGGCATAATAATTGTTATTATAGTTATTAGCTTTAAAGACTTCAATTCAGAGTCATAATACACAATAAACTCCAACAGTCACACCAAAAAACAAGTTGGAAATAATTTTCAAATGTGTGATCAAGTTAAACATCTATTTCCATGTTCTGATCAAAGAACTGAAGTGTCAAATAAGTAGCAAACAAAAGTGGAAATCATGTGTTCATTTATAAAAGGTAAAAACCTTCCATATATTATGATATTTAAATTTGATTTTTAAAACTTTGGTTTACCTTTCAATGTTGTTATTGTTATTGTAAATTAAACAATGTAAGTTTCGCCTGTAAGTTATAGAATGTCACTGAATTAAAGCTGTAGCAATATTTTTTATTAAGCTGAAAATATTTCCTTTATTTCTTATTTTAAAAGGTGAAAGTCACTGTACTTACAATAGAATACAGGCATCAGACAATAAGGAGAAGATTTATTTGATTCAAGCAGAAGAAACCATGGAAAGGAAAAAAAAAAAAAAAAAAAAGAAACCATGGAAAGGAAAAAAAAAAAACTCAGTTCCATAACAGACTTCAAATTTTTAGTTGATTTATTTCGAGATCATTCTAAATGTAAATGATGACTGTGTCACATTCTAAAATTTAACAGACAATGTTGATGATAAAATTCTTCATTTTTACCACCAATTTCAATATAATAAGAGAAAGGCATATTTTCCTTTTTTTTCTTAAGACAAATACAGAAAACTATGAACAGAACTAGACATATTTTATTAAAAAAATTATGTGCTCAGAAAAAATTGGTTTTTATAATATGAGATATTGTTGTGTTAATTTAAATATTAAGGATGACGACTTTAGGACTTTCAAGTATTTATGAAAGGTTATATGGAACTTTTGCTTCAACAGAAACAAAATTAATACATTATTGTATTTAAACACAAACAAATGGTTTCATGGTTTAATTGAAATAAAATAGCACTTTATGATTCCTGTTCCTGGGAGGATGGAACATATATATCTTTCCCTATTCTGCAAACTAAATACATGTACAAACCAAGTGTTGGACTGCAAAGTTGGTTTAAACCATAAGGTTGGTGATTCAAACACACCAGCTGCTTCTTGGGAACTCTACTGACTTGAAAGCATTTAACCACAACATTTATGTAAAACAAGTCTAAGAACATTCTAAAAGGTAGAGAGGAGAAGGGGAAATGGATAGTGAACTTGGGACTAAAGCTCAATGACCATTACTCTGAGTTTTCTTTTTACTTCAAATATTTCAGACTCTGTGGTGAGGAAAATGCCTATAGGTATAGACAAAAAACAAAGAAACAAACTTTGCTGTCTCTAGACAAAAAGCAATAATTAATCTAGTAAGACAGAGAACTTCTAGATAATTGCTTGGTTAAGTGCTGTGGAGTCAGTTCGGACTCACAGTGACTCTGAAAAGGGTTTCCAAGGCTGTAAATCTTTATGGGAACAGAAAGCCTCATCTTTCTCCCATGGAACAGCTGGTAGTTTCGAACTGCTAACCTTGCAGTTTGCAGCCCAATTTGCAACCACTACACTATCTATAGCATCTTGATAATCAGAGAAATGTTGAGCCTCCATCCTCTTTCAAGAAAGCAATGGCTGAATGGGCAGCCTTGAACTCTACAATCAACAAAATGTAATGAGGGACCCTTATTTCTCAAAATAGATTGTCACAAATGATCAGGTAAGAAACCAAGACTTCTATCTCTGCCAAGTGGAAATTTGAGTCATTTATCAACATTATTGGTGGAGAATGTCGGAAGTCTCATTTATATCCCTCCACCTAAAGCAGCGAGAATTTCGAGCAGCGAGAACTTCGAGCAGCGAGAACTTCGAGCAGCGAGAACTTCGAGCAGCGAGAACTTCGAGCAGCGAGACCTTCGAGCAGCGAGAACTTCGAGCAGCGAGAACT
>NW_006408852.1:1509525-1512622 GCF_000296735.1 Chrysochloris asiatica
AAAGTTTTGCTAAAGGTAATACAGAAACGGCTACAATTATACATTGGCAGAGAACTTCCAGAGGTTCAAGCTGGATTCAGAAGACCCCCAACGAGATGGATCAGCCAGGTGGCATCATTGATGGACTCAACTGTTGCAGCGGTGTTTAGGTTGTCCCAGGATCGGACATTGTTTCGTTCTGCTGTGCATGGGGTCGCTATGAGTCAGTTCCGACTTGATGGCACCTGACAACAACAACAATAACAACAACAAAGTAACTATGGGTCAGAACCAACTCGACGGCACTTAACAACAACAACCAAAGTAAAATATAATTTCTCTTATAGACTTTAGAATGGTGTCACGATAGGCCAGTTAGAGACTGTGAGTTTTTAACCGTTCCTAACAGTAAAGAAACACATCCCACATGCTGTTGTCAGTGTAAGTCATGTGAAGAATAGTAAAGAGGCACTGCAACCACACCATACTCGCGTTCAAGGATATCAGCTGTAGTCTAAAGGGAAACTGAGTGACTCAACCTCACCTAGCAGTGATGAGATACTCTCCTCAGGTTGAAAGGTAAGAGAGAAATGTGGACTACAAGTGCAACCTGTCAGTTAGGAGGTAAGACCCCTTCCTTTAAATCATCATATTCAGAAAAGCTAGCAAAATAACAGCTTTAGATGACATACAAATTCCCTGAAATAATATTTAAACGTCAGGTTTCAGTTGAAAATAATTTTCCATATGAGGAACCAGCAAAATTTCAAATTAAATGCAAAAGTTCAATCAAAGTTGGCAACACCGACATGATAGACATGTTAGAATTATTTAGCTAGGATTTTAAAACAGTCATAACTTGAAAACATGATTTGCTGAGAAATTACAAATATACTTGAAAGGAATGGAAGATTAGAATGCCACTGCAAAGTTATAGAAGTCTCATCAAATAATATAAAACATAAAGGATAATCAAATACAATTTTTAAAATGGAAAAATAACTCAGAAGATGCGTTCCCCAGCAAGATTGTAGAGTCACAAAAAAGAACCCAGGTAGTAGAATATGGAGCATAGAAATCACACAATCTGAACAAAGAAAACTTAAATAAAATATAAAGAGGCTTAGGGGCCAAGTGCTAACATTCATGTCAAAGGAATGCCAAGAACAGTGATTAAAAAAGGCAGAACTAAAGCAGTAGTCAAAGAAAAAATGACTGCAAACTTTCTGAATTTCCCAACAAAGAAATGTGCAGATTCAAGAAACTGAACAAAATCCCAAACAGATTAAGCACAAAAAATTGATAGCAAGCAAATCTGTGAAACTCCTAAATATTAAGATTAAGAAAATATTTTGAAACCAACAAGAGAAATATAAATAAATATATATAATTTTTGGTGTTGTGTCATCTGAGTAGTGACAAAATATAAAAGAAAGTGAAATGTTTCTTATCAGAAACCCTCAAGTCCAGAAGGAAGTGACACAATATTTTAGTGCTGATAAAAAAAAGTGTGTCCATCCTGAGACCTGTATCATCAAACATAATACATTTAAAGTATTAAAATGAAATCAAGATATTTTTCAGACAAAAGGAGTTTAAGTGAATATGATGCATACATAACTATCTAAAATAATGATTTTTAGAAAGGCAATACAGAAAAATAAAATCATAAAAAAGGAATCTGGGAACATCAGTTAAAAAAAAAAACTAATGAAAAGAGAAAACAAATAGTACAGCATATTTTTCTGATCTTCTTAAATTTCTTAATTTCCTAAATTAAAAAGTGATCTACTATATTTCTAAATGCATATGCAGAAATTGTATAATGCAATTATACATAGGGGATATAATGGGCTTTAGATAAAGGTAAGATTTTTTTTTTTTAAATTTTAGTTGAATTATATAATACCAACACCAATATTATAAGTTATGTATAGCAAATTCAGTACATTAAGCATCTTCTAAAACAAGTATGCAAATATGTATTTTCAAGGACAATATAGATGCATTAAAAAGACACTTAAAAGTAAAAGATCAAGTAACACAGGAAGGCAGGAAAAGAACAGTGAAACATTTTTTAAAAAGGAATAAAGTGGGTACCTTAACACAATATAGAAATAATTGTACTAAGTGTAAATGATCTAAATACAGTCATTAAAGGATAGACATTGGAAGGAGGTAATAAAAATCAATCTTATTGTTTAGAAGAAACTTACTTTGATTGTAACTATACAATAAGAAGAAAAGTAAAAGGGAAAAATAAAGATATTCTGTGCATATAAAGGTCAGAAAAAATAGTGATAATAATTTCAAATAATGTAGATTTGAGATAAGAAAATAACGAAACTTAGGAAGTTGCATTATTATTGTTAGGGGTCATTAGGTCAGTTCTTATTCACAACAACCCTACATACTATAAAACAAAACTCTGCATGGTACTGTGAATTCCATTATATATTATTAAAAATGCCAATCTCTCCTTAATAGACCTAGATGTGCACTCACCAAACAAAATATAAATAAGTAAACTAAAACTTTACATATTCTATACATTTTGTGTACCCATTTAAAAATTTTGTAACATTTAAGAAGGAAAAACAGAATTGAGAAATTTAGACACACCTAGAATTATACTTAGAGTCATCAACATCAATATTTCAATATTTATATTGTGAGCAACAGTCCCAAACAGAACATTATTTATCATTTGTAGAACTCTCCTCCCAACAAAATACACATTTTTTATCAAGTGTTTAGAAAAGATATACAAAGATAAACTTATCCTAGACCATATAACAAACTTCAACAAAATTAAAATAATTGAAACCATGCAGTGTCTTATCTGACCACATAGATTTCAATGATAATTCAAAAATAGAGGAAAAGAAAAACTCCAAACGTTTGATAAATAAGCAACATATTTCTAAATAATACAGAGTTAAATGTGATGTATCAGCTAAAAAACAAAACAAAACAAAAATAAAAAACAAAAGCAAAATAAAACATACACAAATGCATATATTGAAGTGAATGAAAATTAAAATTCAACATAATAAGATATATATAGGTCACAGATAAGTAGCAGTGAAAGTTTATAATCTGAAATGTTTATATAGAA
>NW_006408852.1:1512872-1515692 GCF_000296735.1 Chrysochloris asiatica
ACAGAAGACAATATCAGCAATGTTATAGGCAACATTACTACAGATTTTGCAGACATCTAAAGGACAATAAGATAATACTAGGAATAATTTTGCACACATAAAATTGACAGCTCAGATAAAATGGACAAATATCTAAAAAAAAAAAAAATAGCAAACTACCATATTCAACAAATATCAATTATATTAACTGAATAGTCATTGCTCATCAAAAGGTTGGTGGTTTGGGTACACCCAGAGGCACATTGAAAGAGTGGACTGACAATCTATTTCCCAAAGTTATAGTATTAAAATCCTGTGAAGCCATTGTACTCAGTACTGATAGACTTGTCATGAACTAGAATCGATTTGAGAGTAAGCAACAAATAATATATATTAAAGAAATTGATTGCTTTTCATGAAAAAAACTTATAAATCCATACAGTTTTCTATGTGTGTTTGTAACATATACACAAAATGTTTGAAAATGATGTATTAGCAATTCCAGACACACTCTTTTATAAAATCACATACCAATTAATCTTATGAAGCAAGTATTACCTTGATTTAAAAAAAAAAAAAATGAGTGGATTTTGGAGGTGGCAGAAGCAGTTGGGTACAACAGGCTCTGTTGGAGAGGGGCTGAAAACCCAGAGAAGCTGCTTTCATGGAAAAGCTCCAGAGCTCTGGATCAAGCATTAGGTGCAGGGCAACAGATTCCAGCACCCAACAGTGGAAAAATCACTGTACAAAGGAAGCTATTATGATTTTAGAATTGATTGGGACACGGACTCCGTCTGCGGCCAACCTACCCATGCTGAAATCAGAGTGCCGGGCCACAGCCGTACCAAAACAGTGAACTGGCGCTAAAATCGGCTCAATGACATTTGCAATAGGAGGTGTGAGTGTGTGTGTGTATGTGTGTGTGGGGGGGTTCTACCTATTTTTCGCTCCTCTTCCCTATCGTGTTTTCTCTGCCCAGCCTGGATACCTTCAGGCAGGTGGACATGCACCCCAAAAAGGGTCCAGCATTAAGCCCACAGTTTCGCACGGTACAGAGAGGAAGAGTCACATTGTTCCCACAGGCTGAAACTTTGGTGGCTGCTTATGACATCTAACTCTGGCACCCAGCCCGAAAGTTAAATTGTGTGGGACCCTTTACTCCTGTCTACCCAGCAAGAAAAAAGCAGGTCGGGACAGACAGACAAACCATATGAACACTTTGTAAAACAGCAACATAAAAGGAAGCAACTATTTCAAGAATTACGCTGTGCATATGCAGATACCTAACTGACCTTCAGAGAAAAAAATAGGAGACAATTTTTTTCCCATTAACTTCTCAATATCTATCTGTGCACCTATAAGGTAGTGACTAGAGGAGAGGTGAGTGGACACCTCCACCCACTGCTGGAAGTTTCTATGGTGCATGCACAATACCTGCGCAGAAAAGGCAACTGGCCAGTAGGCTACGGTTTCAAAGTGGTGGTTTCTCTCTCTGTTTTTATATTACTTGTGGTTTTGGTCCTTTTGATCACACTTTTTTTCCTGGAAGTAGGAGTTTTTCTCCCTACGTTACTCAAGAAGGGACAGCAATTGTGGCCACATAGCCAAGCTACAAGCATACCCAATAGTATTCCACCATTGAGACAATAACCAAAAACAGCTACTAAGCATTACACGTGAAAAATGAAGCTTATGTCTTAATAATATCCACCAGAAGACACTCAGTAAGTTTAAAAACACAGAAACAGACAACCATGCAAGCATTAAAATCTCACCAAACTAATGAAAATGACAAAGAAAACACAACAAAAGATCTCAAAACATGTCCAAAAACAGAAAAGAGTAACTGTGACAAATAAGCTGGAGGCAGACAAAGGCTATCCAGAAGAGGAAGAGTAGGCTTTGCATTTGCCTGGAAGGAATTCACAAGAATGATATGGAAACAAATTCAAATGCTCCAAAAGTGGTGTGAAGGAAATTAAGGAGAATTCAGGAAAGTATTACAGGAGCAATCAAACAAGACCTATACAGGATTTGAAATAATTCAAAACCTGCAAAAAGAGGTCCAGATGATTAATAATAAAATATCAGAAATGAGCAATACACATAAAGGACAATGGAGCAGAATTGAAGTGATGGAAGACAGAACTAGCGGGTTGGAAGACAAATCTCTCAATACTGCTAAGATAGACGAGCAAGCAGAAAAAAGGACAAAAAAATCTGAAGAGAGTCTAAGATTCATACTGGATAGCATGAAGAGGAATAACTTAAGAATTATTGGCATTCTAGAACATGGAGAATCATAGAAGTTCACAGAGAGATAGTTGAAAAGCTTCTAGAAGAAATCTTCTTTAACATCCTGAAGGATGAGAAGATAAACATTTAAGAAGCCAAATGTACCCCAGGAAGGATAGACCCCAAAAGAAAATCACCAAGACATATAATAATCAAGCTCTCTAAAATCAAAGATAAGGAGAGAATCTAAAAGCAACTAGGAAAAAGAGAAGTGTTACTTACAAAGGCAAGCAAACCAGTTTATGCTCTGACTTATTAGAAGAAACCATACTGAAAAGAAGGCAATAGGGAGACATATACAAAACCCTAAAAGAAAAAAGAAAAAAAACTGCCAACCAAGAATCATCTATCTAGCAAAACTGTCTATCAAATACAATGGTGCAATCAAAACATCCCAGGATAAACAGAAGCCAAGAGTTTGTAAAACCAATCCAGTACTTCAAAACATCCTAAAGGAAGTTCTTTGAACTGAAAACCAACAAGAACAGACAACAAAGATTGACAGATGTGGCAACACCACTTAAAATTCAGATGAGAGATAGCAGC
>NW_006408852.1:1529241-1531404 GCF_000296735.1 Chrysochloris asiatica
CCATCTTGAGAAAGCTTACTTATGGATGTAGTAGTGCAAAAAGCAGAACAAGTTTTTATAGCGAGGATCACTCCCACCCTCTCAGTACACAGAATTGACAGGGATGGGTTTAGACATTGACTACCCAAATGGTATTAGACATTGGCTACCCAAAATAGGGGGGCTAAAAAGGCAAGAGATGACTGGATTATAAGCTTTCATGTGGGAGCCTAATTCCAGACAGGGGTGAGGGAAGGTAGATTCTCCACTGAGTGGTTTCCAATCTGTTGGGATGGGACTAATGAAAGGAGATGGGGAGAGGACTCTTGTAGTACAATAGTGAATAATTGCTATCAGGACTGACTGTGAGTGTTGGAACTGTAAAGGTAGATGTTTTGTAACAAAAAGAGGGGAGTGATTGATTTTGCAGTCCAGTAGAAGAGGTCCTTGGGAAAGTCAAATGAGAAGAGCTGAGTGTGGGAACCTACCCAGAGAAGCACTGATGCCAGAAATGGATGCAGGGACGACGACATGGACAGATGGAGTGGCTGGGGACAATGGACTCAGGGAAGAAGAGGGGCTGTGTGCTGACGGCTGGGGTCAAGGCTGTTGGTGTACCTTTTGGTTGTTTGATGATGCATGGAGGGGATTGTAATCATTACAATAAAATGAAATATGATACAATGAATATAAAACTGATGTTCTCCCATGTAAACCCACATAATTCACACTAAAAACTTAAATTAAAAAAAAAAAAAAAAAAAAAAAAAAAAGAGATAATGGCAAGGGAATAGCTCTCATAAACATAAAAATCCTTAGCCAAATATTATTAGCAAATACAATTCAGTTATATATAACAAAATTATACAGGAGAAAGTGGGATTTATTCCAAGCTTGCAAAATGGGTTCAATATTAAAAAATCTATCAATATAATCTGTCAAACTCACAGATTAAGTGGTGAGGAAGATCAGCAACTGACAGCTAACCATAGAATTGGCTGTTCAAACCCACCAGCCACACATTGGAAATGCTATACAGGGTCATTATGAGTCAGAACTGACTCGATGGCACATAGTAAAAACAACATAAATTGATTCAAAAACAAGAATTGACAACATTCATTACCTGTTAAATATAGACACTTTCAAATAAATAAAATAGTGAAGAACATTCCAAATTTGAAACAGATCACCTACTAAAATTACACTTAATCTCAATGCTATTATTCAACAAATGCTGAAAATTCTTGTTCATAGTGACATATGAAAAATCATTGCACAAGCCAGAACCTTCCTTATAATTGTTGTTATGTTTCAGCCCATTGTCGCAGCCATTGTGTCAATACATCTCTTTTTCATTAACTCTTGTTGAGTCCTTCTCCAGGGACTTTGTTGTTGTTAGGTGCCATTGAGTCAGTACTGACTCACAGTGACCTTATGCACAACAGAGCGAAACACTGCCCACTGTTGGACCTACCTCACAATTGTTCCCATGCTTCAGCCCATTGATGCAGCCACTTTCACAATCCATATCACTGGGGTCTTCCTATTTTTCTCTGATCCTCTACCTTACAAAATATGATATCCTTCTCCAGTGACTGGTCCCTCCTGACAATATGTCCAAAGTATGAGAAACAAAGTTTGGCCATCCTGGCCTCCAAGGCGCACTCTGGCTGCAATTCTTCCAACACAGATCTATTGGTTCTTTTGGAAGCCCATGGCACTTTCAATATTCTTCTCAAACACCTTAACTCAAAAGCATCAATTCTTCTATGGTCTTCCTTATTCACTGTCCAGCTTTCATATGCATATGAGGTTATTGAAAAGACCATGGCTTGGGTCAGGCGCACCTTAGTCCTCGAGTTGACATATTTGCTCTTCAACACTTTAAAAAGATCTTGTGCAACAGATATGCCCAATGCAATATGTCATTTGATTTCTTGACTGCTGCTTCCATGAGTGTTGATAGTTGATCCAAAAAGAATGAAGTCATTGGCAACTTCAATCTTTTCTTTGTTGCTAAGAATGTTGTTTATTGGTCCAGTGGTGAGGATTTTTGTTTTCTTGACACTGAGATGCAATCCATACCGAAGGTTGTGCACTTTGGTCTTCATCAGTAAATATTTGAAGTCTTCTTCACTTTCAGAAAGCTAGGTTGTATCATGTGAATATCGCAGGTTGTTA
>NW_006408852.1:1532569-1536568 GCF_000296735.1 Chrysochloris asiatica
CAGCAGATTTGCCAAATGTAGTAAATCATTAGATTTCTTGTCAGTGCATTCATGGGCATTGATTGTGGATCCAAGTAAATGAAATCCTTTTGTCTTTTCTCTATTCATCATTAAGTTGCTTATGGTTCAATTGTGAGGATTTTTGTTTTCTTTTTATTGAGGTATAAAACATACTGAATGTCATAGTCTTTGTTCTTCATCAGTTAAGTACTAAAGTTCTCTTTGATTGAGCATATGACATTTTAGTAGATCTCTTGTAGGTAATCATATCATGTGCAAATAGATTCCATTTTATTTTTTCCTTCTTGACATTTGTTCTTGTTATGTGCCTTAGAGTCACTTCTGACTTCTAGTGACCCCATATAGGGTTTCTAAGGAGCAGTTGTTGAGTTTGAATTGACCACATGCAGGTTCAAATGACCTTTTGGTCCTGAGCTTATCCTACATGTGGATAAGCTATTAAAACCACAGTTTTCAAGAATTTGATTCAATAATACCTGTAAAAACATGTAGAGATAATTCTCATTATTTTGGACTATTGTTGGTGACAAAGTTAGAGAAAGAAAGCAAATAGGAAAAGTTTTTATCTTTTTTGCCTTTTTCTCTGGTTATGTAAAAACTCAAAGGAAGGCTGTAACTGTTGGTAAGCTTATAATATGAATTTACTTAAAACACTTAAAGTAAAAATCTTCATGTTAAAGGATCTATGTGTCTTATTCAACAGAAGAATTTTAAAGATCCAAACTTTATGTTATGCAGAATTTTATTTAATTCAAAAATCCAAAACAACATATTCAAATAAGTAAAACATTATTTCCTCTTAGATATTTGAGAGTTTGAGATGTAGAAAAAAAATGTCAGTCAACCTGTACTGAAATGCATATATACGTTAAGGAGTCAATTTTTATTGAATCAACCTGTCTCATAGAGACCCAGTAGGACTGAATAGAATTCCCCCATAGAGTTTCCAAGGCTGTAAATCCTTAAGAAAGTAGATTGCCACATCTTTCTCCCATGAATTATTTGATAGACACTAAATGCTGACCTTACAGTTAGCAGTATAGCACTTTTACTACACAATGTTACAAGGGCTCCTTAACTGATATATGTTATCCATAAATGCCATCAATTTGGCACTCATACTGACCATGTGAAAGATTTCGGAAGTATTTCTGGTGATTTTGAACAAACAATCTTTCAATTAGCAAATGCTTGCCCTACAGGGTCACAACAGGAACCCAACTTATATAAAGGATGTTTATAAGATCCATACAAAGATGCATAATATCACTCAGATGATAGTTTTTCCTCCTAGGGAATATGAACTCAGCCAAAATGTATTTTCTTACAGCTGACAACCCTTTACATAATCCTGATATTTTGATGAGAGTTTTGAATACTATAAAAGGACACACAAAAAAAAACAAAAACCCAGAAAATGTCACACATATGGTATCTCAATATGGGATTCAGATTGCATATCAGATAATGTGAGGTACATGTCAATAAAAGAATTTTATTTTCTTTCTGTTGCTGGATCAGCTCAGCATTTCATGCACAAGTCGTAGGATACATTTCCTTTTATAATCTTCTTAATTCATCGTTAGATACTAGTCAAAATACATACAGTATCCTGGACCAAAAAGTTCCATGCACAACTGATGAAATACACACAAATTATGCAATTTTACTTTACGTAGCCCACAAGTTTCTACTCATTTTATTTTGAAAATATTTTAGTTGAATACCCATAACTTTACTTTGTTTACATGGTAATTACTCTTAGTCTTTCATTACTGCCATTGGTAAAATTCAAAGAGCTGTTGAAATTTAATGAAAACAAAAAAAACTAAGAATATAAAAAATATATATATATAAATACGTTGTTGTTGTGATTAAGTACCATCAAGTTCGTTCCAACCCATAGCAACCCTGTATAGGATTTCTGAGGAGTTGATGGTAAGCTTGAACCACTGACCTTGTTGTTCAAACTGACTTTTCAGTCCAGTGCATTAACCAAAATATGAAATAGTCAGTATTATATTCAGATTTTTATACAAGATAGAATGAAAATATAGAGACTAAGTTAAGCACACACTCACAATATTCAATTGCTACTTCAATTAGAATAGTTATTGTTCTCTTGGAAATATATATGGCATCCATCATTGAAGCATCTGATCTATGATGGAGAACACGACTATTTTGGTGATCCGATTACTATGATACTGAGTATGGTATGAAAAAGTTAAATAATAGCAATAATGAAGGAATTTGAACACATTTGAACTTATGGAGTTGAAAGTTTTATTGTGTGAGAAAAATAATACATTTTAAAAGAAATGGACATGATATGCTGGCAGTTTGTGGATTGCAAACATCTGACTTAGAATAAATCAAACTTGTCTTTTAATTTTAAGTAAAAATATCCTCATTTTGAAATGATTGAACTAACCCATAAACCCAACAAATTGTTCATCACAATCACATTTACTTGCTACATGTTCACCTTTTAAATCACTTTAAAGCTTCAAACCTTTCCTTCACTAAAGCAAGGATAAATAACAACCATATATACCTGTTCTGATTTATCTACAAATTTTAAAAGACACCCTCAGCAGTAGTTCACATTCATGACTCAGGGATTACCTGCATACAAAAAAGAAAGAAAACAATTACATTGTCTTAAATGATCATTGAGGATATCAGTTCTCAGTATAGACCAGTTCAAACAACTCCTATCAATTAATTTTGTCTGCATTTTATAGATAAAAATATACAAAATATTAGCTGAAAGAGTTAAATGTTCTGATGCTGAATTAAGACAAGGGCAGAACTTCAAAAATTAGTGGAAAAATTCCATTATCTTTTAATTCAAATTTTCACAAATTTTTGCAGTCCCCTCATATATGCTACTATTGTTAAGCGCCATTGAGTTGATTCTGACTCACAGTACCACGTAGAGTGTTTTCGAGAAGTGATTGTGTGTTTGAACAGCAGGCCTTGCTTTTCAAACTGATCGTGTGGTCCAGTGCTTATCCTACAGCACCACATAATGAAGAAAAATAGCAATTCTTTCATATAAAGTGCTAGAAGCTGACTCTTCTGTAATATATTTACACATATACAATGTAACTCTACCATGATGTTAATTCCCTTAAGGATACACAGTTCTTATTTAACAAGAGTATGTATGTGGAATGCAAAAGTTGAAAACAAAAGGAAGAATCTGTAGTTGGAAAATGTGGCTTTGGTGATATAAATGATACTAGAGATTCCATGATAGAATTTTGTAAGATCAGTGACATTGCAAATACCTTTTATCAATAACATAATTGAGAACTATATGCATGTGCATGAGCCTTACCAGATGGAACAGAAAGGAATAAAATTGAATACATTTGTTGGAAGAGATACTAGAAAACTCAGTATCATCAGAAAAAACAAGACTAGGGGCAGACTGTGGGACAGACCATCAATTGCATATATGCAACCTCAGCTGATGCTGAATAAAATTAAAACATATCCACGAGAGCCAAAATATGACCAAGAATATATCCGACCTGAAGTTAGATATCGTCTCAAGATTTAATACATTGAACATTATGATATATATTAAGTGTAGACCATAGAGTTAAGTGATGACATCAAGAATATCACCCATGAAGAAAGCAAAAGATCATTAAAAAGACAGAAAAGAAAGAAAAGACCAAAATAGATGTCAGAAGAGACTCTGAAACTTGCTCTTGAGCATACAGACACTAAAGCAATGTGAAGAAATGAGGAAGTAAAATAGCTGAACAGAAAATTTTAACGGGCAGGTCAAGAAGGCAAACAAGTATTATAATGCAATGTGCAAAGACCTGAAATTAGAACACACTCAGCTTTTCTCAAGCTGAAAAAACTGAAGGAAAAAGTCAAAACCTCAGGTTGAAATATTGAAGGATCTATATCATGTTTGGTAAGGTGGAGGGTCAGAGAAAAAGAGGAAGACCCCCA
>NW_006408852.1:1537261-1539757 GCF_000296735.1 Chrysochloris asiatica
TAATACCATTATTATTCAAATTTACACACCAACCACTAAAGCCAATGAGGATGAAATAGAAGAATTCTACCAACTTATTCAATCTGAAATTGATCAAACATGTAAGCAAGATATATTGATCATTACTGGTTATTGGAATACAAAGGTTGGAAACAAAGAGGAAGGATCAGTAGTTGGAAAATATGACCTTGATAATAGAAAAGATGCTGGAGATCACATGATAGAATTATGCAAAACTAATGATTTGTTCATTTCAAATACCTTCTCTAGACAGCATGAGAGATGATTATACCTATGGACCTCACCAGATGGAATAAACAGAAATCAAATCGACTACATCTGTGGGAAGAGGCAGTGGAAAAGCTCCATATCAACAGAAAACATGGCCAACGGGGAGACTGTGGCAAAGACCATCAATTGCTCATATGCAAATTCAGACTGAAGCTGCAGAAACTGAAAACAAATTCACGAGAGCCAAAATATGACCTTGAACACATCCCACCTGAATTTAGAGATCATCTGATGAACAGATTTGACACATTAAACACTAAAGACTGAAGACTAGAATTGTTGTGGGATGACATCAAGAACATCATACACAAAGAAAGCAAAATAGTTATTAAGATGACAAGAAAGAAGGAAAGGATTAAAATGGATGTCAAAAGAGACTCTGAAACTTCCTCTTCAGCATACAGATGCTAAAGCAAATAGAAGAAATGAGGGGGTACAAGAGCTGAACAGAAAATTTCAAAGGTCGGCTCTAGAAGACAAAGTAAAATATTACAACAAAATGTGCAAAGATTTGGAAATAGAAAACCAAAAGTTAAGAACACGCTCAACATTTCTCAAGCTGAGGGAATTGAAGAAAAAAATTCAAGCATGACTTTCATTATTGAAAAATTCTCTGGGCAAATTATTGAATGCTGCAGAAAGCATCAAGAAAAGATGGAAGAAATACACAGAGTCACTGTACCAAAAGGAAATGGTCAATATTCAACCATTTCAAGAAGTAGCATATGATCAAGAACCAATGATAATGAATAAAGACGTTCAACGTGCATTGTGCATATTTTTGTTTTCTTTATGTTGAAGTGAAACCTGTAATGACACCTGTAGTCATTGATCTTCATCAGTAAATATTTTAAGTCCTCTTTCTTTCCAGGAAGCCTATAACAGGTTGTCAATTAGTCCTCCTCCAGTCCTGATTCCACGTTCTTATTCATATAATCCAGCTTTCCAAATTATTTGCTAAACATACAGATTGAATAAGCATGGTGAAAGAATATAACACTGGTGCACATCATTCTTGATCTTAAACCATTTAGTATCCCCTTACTCAATGCAAATAACTGCCTCTTTTTCTATATTCAGGTTCCTCACGGATACAATTTGTTCTAAAATACCCATTCTTTGCAATGTTATCTATAGTTTATCATGATCCATATAGTTTAAAATATTTGCATAGTCATTAAGGCACAAGTAAATATGCTTCTGATTTTCTCTCCTTTCAGCCAAGACCCATTTGACATCAGCAATGATGTCCCTATTGCCATGTCCTCTCTGAATCAGGCTTGAAACTCTGGTAATTCCTTGAACATCTGGCAGTCAATATATTGTTGCAGTCATTTTAAAATCTCCAGCAATATTTTGATTGCATGTGATATTAATAATATTGCTCACTTACTTCCCCATTCCATTGAATAACTCTTACTTGAATGGGCACAACAATCCAATCTGTTGAATATCACATGCAAGCAAAATATTGTTGAGGATTTCAAATGGTTGAACAGCAATGACTTATTTTTGGTAGAGTGACATCATGTATTCCTTCCATAATGTTTTGTCTTGTTTTGTCAAAGCTTTTCTTGTGAATTGAGTGATCATTTACAGGGCAGAACATTGGTTTTGCACTCAACTGATTGTATTTTGTTTGACTGCAATGATTACAATCCCCTCCGTGTGCCATTGGTTAACAGTATTTGTGTCTATTCCCTCTTTGTTTTGATGTACAAAAAAACAAAACAAAACAAAACAAAAACCACACAGGAATATATAATCATTTAAACAACAGTCATTTAAACAACCAAAGGGCACATTTTAAAAGCCAGTCTCCTGCCTACCAGCCCACAGCCTTTCTCTTTCCATGAATCTAAAGGCTTCAACTATTCTATGTCCCCTGTCTCTGTCTCTGGTACAGCTGTTTCTCTGGTTAGGATCCCACATTCCACCCATGCTCTTCCCTCTTGATGATCCTAGGGTGCTTTGTTCCTGGAATGTAAGATTAACTTCTCCCACCTTTTTGTTATACAACTTCCACCTTTATAGTTGTGACAATCTTAGGTATGATAACAATTACTCACTACTGAATGAAATGAGTCCTATCTCCTTTCACCAAATCCATTTAAACAATTGTTGTTGTTGTTGTTAAGTGCTGTTGAGTCAGTTCTGACCCATAGCGACCCTGAACAGGGTTTCCGAGGCTGTAAATCTTTACGG
>NW_006408852.1:1540522-1542633 GCF_000296735.1 Chrysochloris asiatica
TCTTCTGGATTCTTTTGTTTGTTTGCTTTTGCTTTTTTATGCTGGATATTATTTCAAGAAGTATCTTCTGTTATACTGGCTCCAGGTTGGTCTGCATGTCCTTTCAAGTGGGAAAGTCCCAACTGTAAAGCTTCTGGATGGGGCTCAGGATTCCACCTAAGGCCCTATATTCCACAAAGTCTCCACAAGAAGGTCATTTCACTGAGAAAGTTCTAGAACTTCTTTTAGGTATTCTAAAATCAGAGTCCTGGTGTGGCGCTGTGGATTAATGTGCCAGATTGTAAAGCCGTTTGAACTGCAAGTTCGTCAGTTCAAGCTCACCAGCTGCTCCTCGGAAACCCTATACAGGGTCGCTATGGTTCGGAACCGATTCGATGGCACTTCACAACAACAACAATCAGTTATAGGCTGAAGATGAGTTTATAAGCTTTCTGTAATCATATTTCCAGATATTCCTTTATATCCCAATTAAATGTCTGTTTTACAGTAGTAGGCAAGGTGAACCCATATCCATAATATAGTCAAGCACCTTAACATAGCTTCTCCTCTTTTCCCCATTCAGATTATGCCTTAATCCCTGTAACAATAGAGCACTGTTGTTCCAAGGTTAAGTATATATCACTATTTAACTCTGTCCCATTTAGCCCATGCAAGCCTAGCTAAGTGTTCCCCTATCTCCATTGTTTTCCCACCCCTCTCCCAATTCTTGTGTACTGCCCTTCCCTTCCTTGTATATTGTCCTCCCCGTCACCCAAGCTATTATATTATCATCTCCAACTTGTGCCTTACTATCCCTCACTCCTACCCATGATAACCAACAGAGAATTTTTTTTTTTTTTTCTCTCTTAGTATGAGCATCTTGTCTTAAGCTTTGACAATAGTGGTCTTATGCAATATTTATCATTTTGTGAACCGTCAAACATCTTAATATTATTTCCTCCCCTTTACCCCCTTCAACCTATGTCACAATCCCTTATTCATTGAGCTTTGTTATTCTAAGGCTGTGCAAACATCACAGTCTGCCTCTATTCCGTTCAGCCCATGTATACCTCTTGGAGTCCCTCCTCATCTTCCCCACTTCTCTACCCACCTGCCACTTCTTGTGTATTGCCCTCTCCCTCCTATTTATTGCCTTCCCTGTTCCCCAAGCTAACATACATCTATTCCTTGATCTGTGAGTTACTGTCCCTTCCCTTCTGCCCCTGGTACCCCTCAAAGAATTATTCTTTTAGTATAGAATATTTTTCTTAAGTTTTTATAATAATGGACTTATGCAATATCTGTCCTTTGGTGCCTGACTAATTTCACGCATCATTATGTCCTCAAGGCTCATACATGTTATGCAGTGTTTGAAGCTTCATCGTTAATCTACAAAAAAGCATAGTATTCCATTATGTGTATGTATCAGAATTTGTTTATCTATTCTTCCATTAATAGGCATTTGGGTAGTCTCCAGTTATTTGTAATTGTGAATACTGTTGTGATGAACATTGGTGTATGTGTATTTACTTAAGTTCTGACTTGTATTTCTTGTGGATATATACTAAGTAGAGGAATTTCTGGATAATAAGGTATTTCTATTTCCAGCTTTCTGAGGAAGTACCATACCATTCTCCAGAGTGGTTGAAATAATGTTCAGTCCCACCAGCAATGCAGGAGGGTCTCAATCTCTGCAAACCCTCACTAGTATTTTTTGTCTTCTGCTTTTTTGAATATCACTATTACTGTTAGTGTGAGATGATATCTCTTTTTTTTTCATTTGCATCTCTCTAATGGGTTGTGTGAATCATAATAAACTATAGATAACATTGTGAGGTATGAATACTCCAGAACAATTAATTGTGCTCATGAGGAAATTGTACATAGACCAAGAGTCAGTTGTTTAAAATGAACATGGGAACACTGAATGGTTTAAAATTAGGGAAGGTATGCAAGAAGGTTGTATTGTTTCACCATACTTACTCAACCTGTATGCTGAGCAAATAATCCGAGAAGCTGGATTATATGAAGGAAATTGTGGCATCAGGATTGGAGGAAAACTCATTAACAACATGCAATATAAAGATGATACAACCTTGCTAGATGAAAGTGAAGATTACTTAAAATACTTA
>NW_006408852.1:1543488-1551703 GCF_000296735.1 Chrysochloris asiatica
TTTTTTTTTTTCCCAGTTTGTGGTCTCCCTTTTTACTCTTTTGATGCACATAAATGTCTAATTGTTGCTATGCCCCAGTCGTCTAATTTTTTTCTCTCTTTATTTGTGTTCTTTTTGACATGTTTGATAGTCTACATGTGCCCTTAAGTTTGTCCTTATTTTTAATTGATAATATTTATAGTTCTTGGATTTATATTACATCTTTAATCTATTTTTGAGCTATATGGTGTGTATGGTGTGAGGTAAAAGTCTTGTTTCATTCTTTTTCAAATTTATTTCCAGTTTTGCCAGCACCATTTGTTGAAGGGACTATCTCTTCCTCATTAATTGTATTTTGTCTCTTTGTCAAAGAACAGTTGACTGTATGTAGATGGATTTACGTCAGGGTTATCAATTCAGTTCCATTGATCTATGTGTCTTTCATTGTACCAATACTATTAAAGCCAATCTCATCACCATTTGCTTTAGTGGTTGGTGCATAAATTTGAATAATTGCAGCATTAACTGATCTTCATCATAGTCATATGGATATTATCTTATCACAGGCAGCATTGTACTTAAATATAGATAATGAAATCCTCTTTTAGAGCATGAATCAGATATAATTCATCTATAATTTGTCAATTTCAGAATGAAGAATTTGGTAGAATTCAATGTTATCATCATTGACATTATTGGTTGCTGAGTAAATTTGAATAGTAGTAGAAATAATTCGTCTTACTTTTAGGAATATGGATATATTCGTATCACACATAGCATTGTACCTTCAGCTAGATCTTGAAATGCTCTTTTAGATGATGAATGAAGCATAATTCTTCATAAATTTGGCATTCCTGCTGTAGTAAAACATATTATTGTCCATTGCAAATGGCCAATATCAGTCCATTTCAGTTCAATAATGCCCAGATTGTTGATCTTAATGCTTTCCATTGCACTTTTGGGGATTTTTACTTTTCCTAGGTTCATAATTCATGCATTCTATGTTCTGAATATATCATAATATTGATGGATATTTGCTGCTGTTTCTTGAGTTGTACCACAGGAGCAATGTAAGTTCCTTAAACTTTGATGCATCCTTGCCATTAAGATTAACTATACTTTGAGGAGGTAAGTTTTCTACAGACTTTCCAATCTGAGGGGCTTTTCTTCTGGAACTATATCATTACTATTCATAAGGTTTTCATTGTTCAACCCTTAGAAGTTGTTTGCTCTTACACATAAGTAATTAACCCACCAATATTTTGTTATTTTTACTTAGTCAATTCACTTCTAAAGAGATTTAGTAATGAGAACAAAATTGCATAATTATCAATATAGTTTCAATTTCTATTACAGGAAAAAAGTTTGGGAGTAACAAGAACATTAAGCACTAACATAACTTCAATGTGGATGATGCAAACTACCATTAACACAAAGATGATTCTCAGAAGATGGAGATTCCTCCACTTCCCAAATAATTTTTTTTTTCATTTATAATAGCTGTTATTCCTCCCTAAACACTCTTGACTTCATTCTTGAGTTTTATTTGAAATGAACATACAGAACTCACAGATAAAATTGACTGTAAATGCCTTAATAGACTTTTTGTTACACATGGGGCATATATGATCAACAATAGTTTCAGTGTCTCATGTTTCTTGGGAATATATACTATGTGCTACCACCTAGAAAGAGTTGCTTTAACTTTGGGAATCTAAATATACAGTCCTCATCCCACCAAACATACCACTAGAGTCCACTTGGAGCATGTGTGTCACAAATAATTGTACCAAAAATTATATATCACCTAAAAAATTACCCATGATTTCAGCATGTTTTCTGTTACTGGAAACATTGTCAGAAAAAATTCAATGTAGAAAACAATTAAGTCACGAAAGAGATAAGGAAATAACAGGGTACAACTTAGAAACAGGCTCAGGATCAGAAAAAATGTACGCAAAGTGTTCTTTCTTCAGTACAGGACAGCTCTCTCAGCACCTCTAGATCTCGCAGGACTACATTAGGCCACCTGAAGACAGGTTCCACTTGGTCTATCATCACCAACTTTGCTGCAGAGTTGTCTCTGGGTTTAGCACCACTGACTCTGTCACTGGGCCTTCTCTAGACCTCTCACCATTTTTTATGTTACAGCCCTTGGCATGCATTACACCTCTTTTATGAATCCCTTACTTCCTCTTTTATTCCACTTCTTTCTTCCTTCTCCCTGCTGATGCTCTTCCTGCTATTTTCTGTCAAAAATCCTATTTTGGTTTGACTGCTTATATCCCCCAACTCCTAGTCAATTCTAAAACATGAGCCTCCACAACCCCAACAAGTTGACAATCACCTTTCAGTAAAAAAGAAACTTTATTTTCATTTTAGACTACATATACTTCATTTCTGTAGTGTATTTACCAAACCAAGAAAGGCTGAGCCCAGAACCAGAGAAAAAATATCAAACCACAAGTTGCTTGTAGCTTACCAAGAAAATGTCAATCAAAGTGGACAAAACTAACAAGCCCAATGAGATAGAAAACTTCAAAATAGGTAACTCTCTAGACTTACAAGAAAAAGAAAAATATCTCAAACTGTTTTTCCAAGGAACCAAGGCAAAGTGCTAAATATAGGCATTCATTTCACCACAGACACTCTTTATTCCTTTGTATAGTTATTGGTATCTGGTATGTTTGTTGTTGTTGTTAGGTGCCATCAAGTTGGCACCGACTCATAGTGAACTTATGCACAGCAGAACGAAGCAATGTCTGATCCTGGGCTAATCTCACTACTGTTGCCACACTTGAGTCCATCGATACTGCCACCTGGCCAATTCATCTCATTGTGGGTTTTCCTGTTTTCCTCTGACCCTCCACCTTACCAAACATGATATCCTTCTCCAGCAACTGTTTCCACCTGACAATATGCCCAAAGTATGAGAGATGAAGTTTGGCCATCTTGGCCTTTAAGGAACACTCTGGCTGCACTTCTTCCAAAACAGATCAATTGGTTCTTTTGGAAGTCCATGGCACTTTTAGTATTCTCCTCCAACACCACAATGCAAAGGCATCAATTCTTCTACAGTCTTCCTTATTCACTGTCCAGCTTTAGAATCCATATGAGGTTACTGAAAATACCATAGCTTTGGTCAGGCGCACCTCAGTCCTCAAGCTGACATCTTTGCTCTTCAACATTTTAAAAAGTTCCTGTGCAGCAGATTTGCCTAATGCAAGATGTTGTCTAATCTCTTGACTGCTGCTTCCATGAGTTTTGATAGTTGATCCAAGAAGAATGAAGTCCTTGACAATGTCAATCTTTTCTCCATTGATAAGAATGTTGTTTATTGGTCCAGTGGTGAAGATTTTTATTTTCTTGATATTGAGATGTAATCCATATCGAAGGCTGTGCTCTTTGATCTTCATCAGTAAATATTTTAAGTCCACTTCACTTTCAGCAAGCAAGGTTGTATCATCTGCATATCCCAGGTTGTTATTGAGTCTTCCTCCAATCCTGATGTCATGTTTTCTTCATAGAACCCAACTTCTCTGATTATTTGCTCAGCATACAGGTGTAATAAGTATGGTGAAAGAATAAAACCTTGTAGCACACCTTTCTTATTTTAAACCCTTCAGTGTTCTCATGTTCTGTTTGAACAACTGCCTCTTGGTCCATGTACAGATTCCTCATCAGTACAATTAAGTGTTCTGGAATATTCATACTTTGCAATATTGTCCATAGCTTGTCATGATCCACAGAATCGAAAGCCTTTGCATAGTCAATAATATATATGGTATAGTTTTCTTTACATAAATGACTTATTTAACTTTTTGTATAGTATAGATATACAGTTGATAAAGTCTTACAGATTTTTGTCTGAAATGTCTTTAATTAATTCACATCTTTGAAAGCAACTTTCTGTGAATATAAAATTCTCAAACCATGGATATTTTATTTGTTTGTTTGTTTTGCCAATCAATTTTTACATAAGCTACTCTATTCTCGCCCACTCTATTCTATTTTACCACCATTCATCTGACAGTCTGTCTTACTGTGATGGCTGAAAGTGTTACTGTGATACTGATGGCTGTGTGACCTGTACTTTAAATACTAGCATGATCACCCTAGTAGACAGGTTTCAGTGGAACTTCCAGACTAATAATACAGACTAGGAAGAAGAAGATGCAGATCAATTATGAATGGTCAGCCACCGAAAACCCTGTTAGCAGCACAATGTTGGCTTAAATAGTACTGAAATATGAAACCTTCTTGTTGGAGCACACTTAAAATATGATTGGGAATATCTGCCTTCTGAGATTTGCCCTTATTGATGTGGAAGGATTAAAGTTTCAAGACCTTCATTTGCTAATGGGACACAATTGAAAATGAGAAGAAAGTTGCAAATATCCATCAATAATCAGAATGTGGAATGTATGAATTATAAATCTAGGAAGATGGAAGTCGTCATAAATAAAATGGAATGCATGAAGTTTGATATTCCTAGGCATTAGTAAACTGAAATGGACTGGTATTAGTTATTTTGAATTGGATAATCATTTCATTTATTATGCTGGGAACAACAAATTGAAGAACAGTGTTACATTTATCATTAAAAGGAGCATGCCAAGATCTATCTTGAAGTACAGTGCTGCCTGTGATAGGATAATATCCAAATGACCACAAGAAAAATGAGTTAATACCACTATTATTCAAATTTATTTATCAACAACTAAAGCCAATGATGATGAAATTGAAGAATACTACCAACTTCTTCACTCTGAAATTGTATCAAACGTGCAACCTAAGGGTATAGACAATTACTGGTCATTGGAATGCAAAAGTTAGAAACAAAGAGGAAAGATGGGTAGTTGGAAAAGATGACCTTGGTGATATAAACTATGCTGGAGATCAGATGACAGAATTTTGCAAGACCAAGGAGTTATTCATTGCAAATACTTTTTTCAAAAACAAATGGCAACTGCACACATGCATCTCACTAGATGGATTATAAAGGAATCAAATTGAATATATGTGTGGTAAGATACCATGGAGAATCGCAATACAATCAGTTAAAACAAACTAGGAGTAGACTGTGGAACATACCATCAATTGCTCTTATACTGGTTCAGACTAAACCTTAAGAAAATAAAAAACAGTCCATGAGAGCCAAAATAAGATATTAAGCATATTACCCTTTAATTTAGAGATAATCTCAAGAACAGATTTGATGCAGTGAGCACTAATAAACAATGACCATAAGAGTTGCATTAGGACATCAAAAACATCATACCTGAAGAAAACAAAAGGTCATTAAAAAAAAAAAAAAAAACAGGAAAGAAAGGACCAAAATGGATGTCAAAAGAGACTCTGAAATTTGCTGTTGAACATAGAGGAGACACAGTGACAGGAAACAGATGATGAAATAAGTGAACTGAACAGAAAATTTCCAAGAGAAGCTCAAGAAGAAAAACTCAATATTATTATAGTGAAATGTGCAAAGATCTTTGCACACTTTCAATTCAAAGTTTCAAAATCAAAAGGGAAAAAAAAGCAGGCTCAGTATTTCTCAAGCTCAAGGCACAAAAGAAAAAATTGAAGTCTCCACTTGCGATACTGAAATATTCTATCAGAAAAGTATTGAACAAAGAAGGAAACGTCCAAAGAAGATGGAAGGAATTCATGGAAATACGATACCAAAAAAAAAAAACAAACAAAAAAAAAACTGGTCAATATTCAATCATTTTTAGAGGCAGCATATGAGCAAGAACTGATATGATTTAACAAAGAAGTCTAAGCTGCACTAAAAAGAATTGGTGAAAAACAAGACTTCAAAATTGATAGAATAAAAATTGAAATGTTTTAACAAACTGATGCAGTGCTGGTAAAACTCACTCTTCTATGCCAAGAAACTTGGAAGACAGCTACCAAATCAACTGGTTGGAAAAGACTCATCTTTGTGCCCATCCCAAGGAAAGGTGACCCATTAGACTGAAGAAATCATCAAACAATATTATTAATACTGTTGTTGTTGTTGTTATGTGCTGTGGAGTCAGTTCTGACTCATAGCGACACTGTACAGGGTTTCTGAGGCTGTAAATCTTTACGGGAGCAGAAAGACTCATCTTTCTAGCTCAGAACAGCTGGTAGTTTCAAACTGCTGACCTTGTAGCTTGCAGCCCAATTCGTAACCACTACGCTACTAAAACTCCTTTTATTAATACTACATACAAGTTAAATTTTGTTGAAATTAATATAAAAATAGTTGTAGCAGTATATGGGCAGGAAACTGCCAGAAATAGGAGCAGCTTCAGAAAAAGATATCAACCTAGGGATATCATTATGGCCATCAGGTGGATCTTGACTGAGAGCAGAGAACTCCAGAAGGACATTTGTTGTTAAATGTTCTGGAGTCAGTTCTGACACATAGTAACCCTGTGTAAGTTTCCCAAAGAGTGGCAGGTGGGTTTGAACCACCAATCTTGTTATTCACAGTCCAGTGCTTATTCTACAGTGCCATTCCAGGACCTGTGCTTTATTGACTATGCAAAGGCATTCAACTGTATGGATCATAGCATCAGAAGAAAGTTTACTAAAGGCATTTAATTATGCTCTTGAATAACTTGTTCACAAACTAAGGGAAAGTTTATAAAATAAGGGTATATTGAATGGTTTAAAATCAAGATAGTATGTGCAAGGTTTGTATCCTTTCATCATATTCATTCAACCTATATTTTGAGCAAATAATCTAAGAAATTGTATTATATGAAGAAGAACATGGCACCTGGATTGGAGGAAGACTCATTAATAACCTGCAGTAGTTCTCACAACCTTGCTTGCTAGAAATGCAAAGAGCTTGAAATACTTACTGATGAAGATCAACGAGTACAGCCATCAGTATGGATTGCACTGCAATGTAAATTAATTTTTCAAATATTTTGTTTTCCTTCCTTTCTTCTCATACAACTCAATGATCTCTTTTCTTTTTAAAGCTTTTTCTTTTATTTATTTCTTTTGTTTCTATGGTTATTTTTTCAAGTTCATGAACTTATTCTTCTGCAATGTCTAATTTGTAGTTAATATTATTCTGTGTTTGTTTTCTCATTTTAGTAACTCTATGTTTCACTTTTCTAAGATTGTGGATCGGGTAGAGGTGCAGTAAGGAGCTTTGTCACCAACAACATAGAATACCTGACCAAGCAGTCTCACGGGATGGTGCTAGAACTCTGAGCCACATATAAAGGAATATTTAGAAGATTGGAAGGCTTACAGCTAGGGGAATTTGTAACAGAATCAAGAAATCCATTGCTTTCTAATTTAAGATGCTCAGCTACTCCCAGAACACACCATCTTGGGAGATACCAAGTGGGGGAAGAATCAAAACAACCACGAACGCCTGGCAGAATCCCTGAGATACAGGTGTGGACATTCTTTTTTGGTATCTGTTCATTGGTCTCTCACTGTCTGTGCACTGCCATTCTGGTGACTAGAGGGGATGCCTGAATAAATAGAAACCCCACCCCCACCCCTGGAGGGTCTACAATGCATATGCACAGATCTCCTCAAAATTTAAAGTGACAGCTTCCACTTAAAACCAAACGACCACCACTAGTCTGTTAGTTTGTCTTACTGTGGTGGCTTGTAAGTTGCTGTGATTCTGGAAGCTATGCCACTGGTATTTTAAATACCAGCAGGGTCACCCATAGTGGACAGGTTTCAGATGAGCTTCCAGACAAAGACAGACTAGGAAGAAAGTGTGACAAACTACTTCAGAATATTTACTCACTGAAAATCTTATGAATAGCAGAGAAACACTGTCAGATATAGCGCTGGAAAATGAGCCCCTCAAGTTGGAAGTCACTCAAAATGTGACTGGGTAAGAACTGACTCCTCAAAGTACAGTTAACTGTGATAAAGCGAATGGAGTAAAGCTCGTGGGAGAAAAGCCCATATGACCTTCATTTTCTGATGGGGCACAACTTAAAATGAAGAGACACACTGTAAACATCCATTGAAAATAGGAACATGGAATGAACGAAGGAAGTATGAATCTGGGAAAATTGGAAGTTGTCAAAAATGAAATGGAACACATAAACATTGATATGTTAGGCATCAGTGAGCTGAAATGGACTGATATTGGCCATTTTGAATCTGACAACCATATGGTTTACTATGCTGAGAATGACAAATTGAAGAGAAATGGTATTGCATTCATCATCAAAAAGAACATACCCAGATCAGTCATGAG
>NW_006408852.1:1553983-1559854 GCF_000296735.1 Chrysochloris asiatica
CAGAGAAAAGATTGAAGTTGTCAAGGACTTCATTCTTCTTGGATCAACTATCAACACTCACAGAAGCAGCAGTCAAGAAATCAAATGACGTGTTGCATTAGGCAAATCTGCCGCACAAGACCTTTTTAAAGTATTGAATAGCAAAGATGTCAGTTTCAGTACTAAAGTGTGCCTGACCCAAGCCATGGTATTTTCAATAACCTCAAATGCATGCGAAAGCTGGACAGTGAATAAAGAAGACCAAAGAAGAATTGATGTCTTTGAGTTATGGTTTTGGATAAGAATATTGAAAGTGCCATGGGCTGCCAAAAGAACCAATAGATTGTTTGGAAGAAGTGCAGCCAGAGTGTTCCTTAGAGGCCAAGACGGCCAAGCTTCTTCTCTCATACTTTGAACATATTGTCAGGAGAAGGCTATCATGTTTGGTAAGATGGAGGGTCAGAGAAAAAGAGGAAAACCCCAACGAGATGGATTGGCCAAGTGGTAGCATCAATGGACTCAAGTGTGGCAACAATAGTGACATTGGCCCAGGATTGGGCAGTGTTTCATTCTTCTGTGCATGAAGTCACTATGGGTCGGTACCTACTCAATGGCACCTTACAGCAACAACCAAGTCTCACCTCCACAACATTCATTTGTGTTATGTTTTGAAATTTCTTTGCTATATGTGATAGACATTATGAACATTTGGCAATATAATACTTTTCTAATATCCTTGATTTATTATTATTTTAGTGACTGTTTCTTTGCACTTCTTGTAATATCTTATTTTATGCCAGTTATTGTACATTTTATGTTTTGGGTGACAGATATTTGTCCCTTTTTGACACAATTTCTAAGTTCTGATATGCTAACCAAATGGGTTGTAGTTCAAACCTACTCAGAGGTAACTTTTTAGTAAAAGCACCCAATCTCCTTCTGAAATGTCACAGTCTTGAACACCCTATGGAGTAGTCCATTTCTGCACATACAGGGTTTCAATGAATCAGAATATAAATAGACAATAACAACTAAAGAAAGCATAAATGTCTGTGACTTATCGTAATGAATATTTCAATCAACTCAAAAAAGTTTAATTATTATAGTTTTAGATTATGACTTGCTAATTGAAACCAATGCAGGATTCACAATAGGAATGATTATCTTTACTACAGAAGTAAGTACTGATCCTTTTGAGTTTATTTTCCTATGTACTGTGATTTATAGGTGTTCCTTTTGGAACAACAGGTATTGTTCTCTTTAATTATTTGTAGTAATTATTTACATGTCCTTGGATAATTTCCTCCTGTAGAGTGTACTGATCAGCATTTTCATGAATATTCTCAAGACGTCTCTGAAGATCTTGTGCAAATTTCTGCAATTTGCTATTGTATCTACAGGTACATCTGTCTTGGGTTTCTCAACTCTCAATACTATCTTCTCAGTTTATTTTGACCCCTGGTCTTTGTCTAAGTTCGATCTCATTTCATGATATAAGGAGTTCTGGTACCGAAGTAGTATGAGTCAGGCTGCTAACCTCAAGGTCACCTATTTGAAACTACCAGCCATTCCACAGGAGAAAGATGAGGGTTTCTGCTCCTGAAAAGACTTAGAGCTTCAAAAACCTTATACAGAGTCGCTATGAGTAGGATCCAATTCCATGCACATAGCTACCACGACTACCACCCCTTCATGGCGCGGCTCTGTGGGTTACTGTACTAGAAAGCAAAGTCTATTTGAACCAAAAGGTCAGCAAAGTTGAAGCTCACTAGGTACTCCTTAGAAACCATAAGCAGTGGAACCAAATCCATGGCACTTAAACAACTTCATGAAAAACTCCCAAAGCAGTAATTAATACATGAACCCTGTAATATATTTCCTGTCTAAAGGATCACTGTCTTTTTTCTAATGATATGCTTTATCTCGAAAGCCATTGTTTTGTGTGTATTTTGTTTTTAAAGTTTATTTGATAAGTGCCATCTAGCCAGTTTCGACTCACAGTAACCCAGTGATTAGTAGGTTAGAACTGCCAATTTTGTTTTTAGCTCTCCAGTACTTATCCTACATAGCCAGTGGATCGAACACACCAGTTGTTCCTTGCAGACAATTATACTAGGTCCCTATGAATAGAACCGATTCAAAGGCCCTTAATAACAACAGCAAATACATTTAGATATCTGGTGTGGCACTGTAGGATAAAGCACTTGACCATAAGTTTGGTTTGAACTGCAAGGTTTGAACTGCAAGGTCAGCAGTTCAAACTCACCAGCTACTCCAGGGTGAGTCAAAACTGACTAACAGGAATTTTACAACAACATGCATACATCTGGTGTGGCAGTTTGGGCTAAGCATTGGTAATGTAATGTTTCTCCCTGGCCCTGCTCTATCAAGTGTCTAAAGGATTAGTCCCACTGAGTCATAGCTTTGCAGTAACACACACACATACGACAAGCCTTCACTCAAATCCAGGTTTTTTACAAGTGATAATATCTTCAAAGAGGGAACTAGGTCTGTCTCCATGAGTGGAGAAGACACTGTGGGATTGGGGAGCATATATGAAGTATAGTTTTCTTGGTCCTAGATACCATCTTTCAGAGCAAGTCTGATGTCACCCTTCACCAACTATGTCTTAATAAAGGGGAGAGATATTTATTTGATTTTAGTAAAGGGGTTTTTGAAAATGGAGAGGTACCCCTTCTATTTCTGTTGCAGTTGTCTGCTCTTGAGTTGTTTTGTGGGGTGACTGCTTGGTGGTTAGGCCTTATGTTTCCTTCACTAGGTCCTTTCCCTTTGCAACTGGTATTTTTTCTTGAAACTGGTGTTATTTTTCTCTACCAGGATCCAGGTCCTGTTGTCTTTCTCTTTGCATGACTCAGGCAAAAGGGTGCATATGAAGCCAGGACAGGAGAGGCCCAGAGCCCAGGTGTCTTAACCTCTTCCTGACAATAAGGTTGGCATTTCAAATTGAGAAGCCTCTGTTTGGAAACATTATACATGGTATCTATGAGTTTAAAACAACTTGAAGGCACCTAATAATGACTTACCTATATATATTTACAGGGTCGATATGGGTCAGAACCGACTCAACGGCACATAACCACATAACCACATATATATTTATACTATTGTTTTTAGGTACTGTAGAGTCCTTTCTGACTCATATCGACCATGTATAAGGTTTCTGAGGAGCAGCTGGGGGTTTGAACTACTGAGCTTGCAGTTCAACCTACCTTGTTGTCCAATGCTTTATCCTACAGTGTTATAACAGGACTCCTTTACATATATATATATACATATATACATATATATATACATATATATGTATGTCAATAGAGATAGAGATAGATAGCTAGATAGCTAGATAGCTAGATAGATGTAGTTATGGTTTTGTTAAGTGCCAGCAAGTATATAGATAGGTATCTATAGGTGCAAATACACACACACACATATATGCATACATATATCTTTTATAGGCAGGAATGAAAACTTTAGTCATGTTTCATCATTTTCACTATAAGCAAAAATTGACTTAATAGTTCTTTTAGGTTCAAAATAATAAGAAAGGAAGGTAAGAAAATGTGCAATTTTTCAGAGTCATGTCTTTTTATGAATTAATAGATTGAGAATCATGCAAATAAGATGATAAATACTTTGATTGTCACTAAAATTTAAAAAAGGCAAATGATATAACTTGAACCAATTTGAAGAAAACCTGCACCTGTTAGAAGACTAAATTTCTGAATTGTAAAGACAGTGCAGTGTGCCAAAGGGTGAAATCCCAAACAAGGCAATGTAGTAGCTTTAGCCATCTAATCAGCATGGTATACTGAAATATATCTTGTCATGTTAGGTTGAGAGGCTAACTAGGGAGGCTTCCCTCACAGAGAGGGATAAAAAAGAGAGGCAGAAGTTTTCTGTAAACTGCAAAGGTGACTTTGTTCTCAGTGTGAGATCAGGGTGGTCACAGCTCTCTAAACTGAACTTGCTGTAAGCCTATCTATAATGATTATGCAGGGGGCAGTAAGATGAGTGTATGAGTGTAACTCTGACCTTTTGTTCTTCATAATGACCTAGTATCAGGAGTCCAGTGCTTACTCAAAAGAAAGGAGAATAGGACAAGGAATACCAAAAACCTACTCATCATTGGCACATCAATTTTTCATAAGGAAAATAATACTGTGACATAATTCCAAGCAATATCATGAGAGGGGAGGAGATATGGGAACTGAAATAGAGTTCTAACTCAAGAATTGTAGAGAAACAGTCATATTTTTAGGGGTGTATCACAATGGAGCCAATTTCTCTAGGTTATTGCCTCTAAGACATGTTAAAGGCAAAGTCTGTGACTTGTTTTTGTCAGTTTTATAGTTCAGATATTGTAAATGTAATATATTACCAAGTACTATTAGTACACTGATCAATGTTTGTAGAACCCCTGTATTTGTGGAATGGCATTTACTGACTTTCTTTTATAATGCTTCTCAACTATCTTTATAATGGGTTTTGATCTTTAGCTGTCCCTTTACTCCAGCAGTTGTGTGTGTGTCGGGGGTGGGGGATGGAGGTGGTACATGTGTAAGGAAATATATGCACACTATGTTATCTTTCTTTTTTTCTCACTTGTCTTATTTACTATTTTGTTTCAAATTGACTGCAAGTGTTATTGGTTCAACACTCTGATAATACACTAGCAATCTTTCTTTCTTTAAGTTTTACTTGTTCTGATACCTGATTTTGTTCATAAATTGACATTTATTTTCTCCACTGTTAAAAATCCCAAGAGTCCTACAGAATATGTACAACAACATTTATGTGTTAACCAACTATTTTCCTAAGTTTTTACACTGATAACAATAGTATCTTGAATTGACACCAGTCATTCATTGAATCTTTGATACTCTCAAGATTTTTTATTAAATTTTGTTTGCCTGAAAATCATGCTCATAGGTATATCCATTTGATTCATTTTCACATATAACATTTCAATGAATGACTATTATCTTGTCATTGAATCTATGTAGTAATATATCATAGGTGTGTTATTTAACAATATGACGTATTATTTAGATATATTTGACTAGTGAACTTACACATAAGAAAAAATCACAAAATGAACCAGATTAATCAAAACCAGGATTGCATTGCAATATAAAGAAAACAACAATCCTTACTACTGGATCAATAAACAACATTCTTATCAAAGGAGACAAGATTGAAGTTGTCAAGGACTTCATTCTTCTTGGATCAACTATCAACATTGGAAGCAGCAGTCAAGAAATAAAATGACGTATTGCAAATTAGGCAAATCTTCTGCACAAAACCTTTTTAAACTGTTGAAGAGCAAAGTTATCAGCGTAAAGACTAAGGTGCGCCTGACCCAAGCCATGGTATTTTCAATAACCTCATATGCATGTGAAAGCTGGGCAGTGAATAGGTAAGACTGTAGAAGAATTGATGCTTTTGAGTTATGGTGTTGGAGAAGAATATTGAAAGTGCCATGGGTTGCCAAAAGAACAAACAGATCTGTGTTGGAAGAAGTGTAGCCAGAGTGCACCAAGGAGGCCAGGATGGCCAGACTTCATCTATCTTACTTCAGATCTATTGTCAGGAGGGACCAGTTGCTGGAGAAGAATATCATGTTTGGTAAGGTGGAGGGTCAGAAAAGAAGAGTAAGACTCCCAGCAAGATGGATTGGGGAAGTGGCAGCATCAATGAGCTCAAGCATGGCAACAATTGTGAAGTTGGCCCAGGACAGGGCAGTGTTTCATTCTGTTGTTCATAGAGTTGCTATGAGTTGGTACCAACTTGATGGTACCTAACAACAACAACAATCTTATAAAGTGCTTTAGGGGGCTTATGTCTGAAAGCCCCCTAAAGTGTTATTAATTTAAT
>NW_006408852.1:1559954-1568334 GCF_000296735.1 Chrysochloris asiatica
AAAGAGATCAGTGTGATATAAAGGAGAAAGTCTAATATTTAAAATTATTTAACTCTAATTTTAGCTGTCCCTGTATGACATTTAATGGATTCTTTAGCATTTCTAAATTTCAAATTGTTGTCATTGTTGTTATGTGCCACTGAGTCGGTACCAACTCAATTGACCCTATGCACAACAGAAGCAAACACTGCCTGGCCCTGTGCCAACCTCACAATTGATGTCACGCTTGAACCAATCGATGCTGTCACTTGACCAATCCATCTTGCTGGGGGTTTTCCTCTTTTTCTCTGACTCCTCACGTTACCAAACATGATATCCTTCTCCAGCGACTGGTCCCTCCTGACACTATATCCGAAATAGGAGAGATGAAGTCTGACCATCCTGGCTTCCAAGGAGCACTCTTTCAGTACTTCTTCCAACACAGATCTGTTTGTTCTTTTGGCAGCCCCTGGTACTTTCAATATTCTCCTCCAACACCATAACTCAAAAGCATCAATTCCTCTATGATCTTCCTCATTCACTGTCCAGCTTTTGCATATATGACATTATTGAAAATGTCTATCACAAGGTCATAAAGCAATGGAACTTTTATGATTATTTATACAAATTAATGACATACCCATATATTTCTCTAGTTGAGTTGTTTTTTTCCTGATCAAAATAGGCTGGAATGGTTTGGTTGTTCTTTGAGAGGTGACATAGAAAATTTAGGTTAAAAAACCAAGCTAAATGTTGGTGTCACTGAAAACATCAGAAAACAATAATCTTAGTGACCTTAGTACATGGATAATTTTTATAGGTCACTTAACATTTCTAAGTGACCAAATAGAAAAATCTTTCTTTTTTGTGCATAGGTAATATTCTAATCCTTATTAGCTGAAATCACTGATCAGTTTATTCTAATTCTTTCTGAAATGTGAAATAATCTGTCAACTAATAAAGAATTTAATATAAGCTTTGAAATTTAAGGTTTTATATAAAATACATATCCATTAAAATTAGTAACCATTTTCTATGGTATTAGATTGAAGCATATTGAATTGCTACGTAGATAACTTTTGAACTACAAAAATAGTGATCTCATGCTTTCAACCAAATATATGAAATATATATATTTTATATACTTTTACTCTCAAAGCACTAATAAATTATAATTTATTGCAAAAAGAACACTGGGTCATGAAAGTTTGTATATAGTATATTGCTCTTAGGATCTTGGAAAACAAATATCATTTGTTCCATTTGAACTTGAAAAAAATATTATTCTGGCATACCTGGCATAGTATAGAATATCTGACTTTCTTAGCTAGCTGAATAAATTGGTGTTTTTAAAATATATGTTCTTTATATTTCAGTCCTCTTTTCCTGGAAAGCTCTTGACACTCAATGGCATAACATCTCCTAGTTTCATGCTGTCAAACAGTCACATTGGTACTGTCAGGCAAAAGGCTAATGAGTCTGAAATGGTCCTAAAATAAGGACTGAAACATTTGGGAGTCCTGGCAGATAGCATTAAATAAATGGGAAATGATCAGCTTTAGAGCAGTTGATTAGGAAAGAGGGCAGATTTTACTTGCAAATAGGATGCAGTTGGCAGGTTAACCTAAGCAGGTCTCCCTGCTCTTGAAATCCTATAATGGTGATTTGTGACTACTTTCTCCTAAGCATTCATATTTTATAATTAAGTTACTCCATGTATTGTTTCTTTTTTAGATGATGGGTCACTTAAGAGGGAAAAGCTTTAAAAAGCTTTTATGATATTAATTTAATCAAGTATAATTGACCTAAAATGAAGTAATAATACTTGATTTTCTCTTTTCTAGTATGCACCACATCTACCAAATTGTTTTGTTTTGATCAATTTTTTTTTTTCTTTTCACCATTAAATGTATGAAACACAATAGGCTGAAAAAGATTGCAATTGGGTATACTTATTAAATGCCTCTTCAATATCAGAATTTGATTTGCATTGTAGTAGGTTGCTCTAAAATGTTTTTGCTAAAACTTTACATTTAAAACATTTGACAAGAAAACACACAGAATACATTTGAAAAAAAATGTATATGGATTATGTGTTATACTTAAAATTTATGACTAATATGAAATTATCTTGTACATTTGAGGAAAGTTATTTAATATTTATTATATATGAAGGAGCTCTGGTAGCGTAGTGGTTACAAATCAGGCTGCAAACTGCAAGGTCAGCAGTTCTAAACTACCAGCTGCTCCATGGGAGAAAGATGAGGCTTTCTGCTCCTGTAAAGATTTACAGCCTTGGAAACTCTGTTCAGGGTTACTATGGGTCAGAACCGACTCGATGGCACTTAACAACAACAACAATATATGAAATAATTGTGCCCATTTCTTCCATATCACATAAATACTAAAATTATTAAGACACATTCACAATTTGAAAATGCAAATTAACTTTTAATATGGACTATATTGACATATGACATTTTTAAAACATTTTATTTGATATTATATGAGTAAAGAAGCTTGAACATAATTTGTGCCACTTCTCTACTAGAAATTATGTGGATTTATGCTAATCAGACTAACTAGAATGTGTTTAACACTAATGATTAAGAGTAAAATAAATCATAAAAAGTCTAATATATAATTAAAAGCTTAACTAAATTGAATCTTTTTATATCAAAAAAACAAAAGGAAATATTCTAATAAGTTGAAAAGAAAACAAATGCTTATAATTATACCAGTAAGGATAAGAGTAATGATTAAGATTTATAGTTTTCTATAAAACTCAAATCTTTGATATTTCTACATTATAAAGACAAAAGAATAATATGAAGTTTGTCATTGATTGAATTGTGTCCACCCAAAATATGTGCCAACTTGAGTATGTCATGATTTTCAGTCGTTTGGCAGTTTTGTAGCAGTGTAATTTGGTAGTTATAATGAGGTAACCATTCCCCATGATGTGATATGATGTGATTAGCCAATCCATTATAAGGAAATATGATTGAACATAGCACCCTTATTCAGGTCACAGCCCTGATCTGTTGTAAGAGAGTTTTCCCTGATGTGTGACCAGAATCATCTTCTATCTTGCAAGGAATAAAAGGAGAGAGAAGCAAGCAGATAAGGTGAGCTAAGGCACCACCAAGAAAAAAGAGCTGAGAAAGAGTGTATCCTTTAGAAGTGGGTCCTTGTGTTGAAATCTAGACAAAGAAGAGTGATACCAAGGAATACGGTACCCATACATTTTGAAAGAAAGCAAGGATCTTCATCCCTAACTGACAGAGATAGAAAGTCTTACCTAGAGTTGGTGCTCTGAATCCAGATTTCTAGCATTTAAAGTCTGAGAGAATAAACACATTCGTTTGTTAAAGACACCCACTTTCAGTATTTCTACTATAGTAGCACTAGATAACTAAGACAGAATTTGGTACCAGATTTGAGGTGCTGCTCTAACAGACAGTTAAAATAAGAAGGGACTTTGGAATTTAGTAATGGGTGGTGGTGGGTGGTGTGCTGGTTATGTGCCGTGAATTTGGGTCCGACTTGTAGTGACTCTGTACAGTGTTTTCGAGGCTGGAAATTTTTACGGGAGCAGAAAGCCTCATCTTTCTCCCCACGGAACAGCTGATAGTTTCGAACTGCTGACCTTAAGGTTCACAGCCCAATTTGTAGCCACTATGCTAGCTGAAAAAGCTTTAAAGTGCCTAATAGTAAAGCTTACATTTCTTTGAAAAGACTGTTAATGGAATTATGGAAGCCAAAGACAATTCTAGAACCAGGAGACCAGTGTGAGATGATAAGGCAGCCAACTTATGGAGAACAAAGGCTGAGTACATTAAGAAAGGAGTAGGGTGCTTCTAAGCATTCACTTAGAAGAGTTCTGTAACACTTGTGTGAATAGGGGAGAGGTCAGGCAAGCCCAAGAGTTCCAAGGAGCAGAGTGTTAAAAGAGGCCAAGGGAACAGGAAGCAGATAAGAGGGATGCTAAGCAGAGTTACTTGGTTCTTAAAAGTAGGGTCATGACCTCTGAGGTCTCAAAAGATACTGCCATGGCATGCTAGGTTTCAAAGGATGGGCTAAAGCCTCCTAGGTTGAAAAGAGTCAAAACTCTACCAGCTCATTTCCTGAGTGTAGGCCTGCCACTCACAAATGCCAATAGATTGGATCTGGTACCTAAAACTGAGGGACTGGGGCTATCATATCCAAGGGCCAGAAGAACATCACTTGCTTAAGCCAAGGGAGTGAGGTCAACATTGTGTTTGACTAGGAAAATGGTGGCCACTGAAACTTGAGTGAACTTAGTGGACCAGGAAGGCAAAAAGTACCAAGTGACCTCCATCTAGAATCAAAGAGCACAGCAAATACCGAGAGTCTGGAGGGCCGTTGTTTACATGGTCTCAGAGAACAGAGGATCTATTCAAGACATGAGAATGTATGCAGATTGTTCTGCTGGGTTTTGGACTTGATTGATGCCTGTTATCCCTTCTTTCCATCCAATTTGTTCTCTTTGTAGTGAAATGTCTATCTTGGCCTTGTTATATCATTAATCTCTGGAAACAGGTAACTTTAGATTTCACAGGTTTAAAGATGAAGAAAAAATTTTTGCCAGTCTCTTGAAATGCATATATGCCATCAGCTAATTATTTTGTGTATTGCCTATTAAAGGGAATTCATATTTTTCACCTCGCAGCAAATTACTTAAAATCAATTTTCTTAAATTCATGTCCAAATATTCTAGGGGGAAAGAAGTATACATTTCCTAGTTTAGATAGAAATATTACCTCTTTATAAGTTATTTTTTATATATCTCAACTGCTCTAACTGTTCATTAAACAGTGATAGTTAAGAATTTATTTTATGATTTCCATGTCCTCAAAGCAAGATAATCGAATGATTAAAAACTTTAGCCATAAGAAACATTAAATGCTTTATGCAATTACTTGGGTATGCAATCTCTGCATTCTTAAATAGAAATGGGCACAAATTTTAAAAATAATAAATTCTGTCAGCTTCTTCATCAACTATTCTGATGGCAAGTACATCATTTTTCTAAAAAATTTTGAAGCAGTAAATATGAAATGTCTGTATTTTTCCCTTTTTTTCCATCTAGATGATCCTATTCAACTTGCTCATTTTTACTAATAATTTTCCTCAAATTTTTAAAATAATTTTATGTTTATGAAATATCCTTAAGTATACTTAATCATGTCATATAAAAGCCATGCATTTAGATGTAACACAGCAATAGAAAAGGAACATATCTTACATTAAAATGTCAAGAAAATAGGATTGTCATTCCAAGAGTCTTATTTAAATATGGAACAGTAAAATGAATAATATTTTGTCATCATTTAAAAGTAATTAGATTTACAATGTAACTCAGTAAATATTAATTTCAAAAATTAAATATATATCAAGTTGTTGTTGTTGTTGTTATGTACTGTGGAGTTGTTCCGACTCATAGTGACCCTGCACAGGGTTTCCAAGGCTGTTAATCTTTATGAGAGCAGAACGCCTCATCTTTCTCCCATGGAGCAGCTAGTAGTTTCGAACTGCTGACCTTGAGGTTTGCAGCTCGATTTGTAACCACTACGCTACCAGAGCTCCTTAAGTAGTTAAAAACATAAATGAATGGGAAAAATAGCTATAAATGCAATTCCGTTTTTTACTTTTTGGTTCTGAGACCACCTACATATGCAGTGTTTTTAACTCTGACCATAACCATGTAGAAACAAGTCAGACATAAAAATTCAAAGAGCACAGTCCTCCAGACTGCCAAATTTTCCAAGACCTGTGATGTCAGCTATAACTTTGGAAGTCCCCATGACACTTTCCATTCTGATGTGCTGGCCAGGGATTCTGTGTATTCTAACTTCCAATTTTCTCTTTTATTTAAACTTCATACATCTCATGCATTCTGATTACTAATTGATGTTTGAAGGTGTTACATCTCATTTTGAGTCTTGTCATGGAAATAGTAGCAAATGAATCTGTATATTGAGTTGCCTGCAATCGTAGAGTCTGAGCTCCCTAACAGAAGAAACAGAGTGAGAGAGAATTTCTCAGTGCCCATTATATTGGGAGCATGCCACCCCAAGGAAGCATCTCTTCACTTTATTGGCTGCTCATAGCATGTCATCATAGAGTTAACTAAAGCTGCATTAGGTTTCATAACCATGTAAATAAACATATCCCAACTGCTATATCTGTGGATATCCTAGCCTAATCAGGTTGACATAAAATCCTCATCATTAAACGAAACCCTAGTCTTTTCATTTGTCTCATATTCATTTGACCCATGGCCAATGAAAAGAAGAAGACAGAAAAATTCAGGTGTTTAAGTTGTGCTGTTGTCGAAGAATGTTGACAGTCAGAAGAAAGAACAAATCTGACTTACAAGAAATCAAACTGACTTAAAACTGAGAATGGTGAAAATTTGTCTAGCTTAATTTGTGCTAGACACCAGGAATGACAAATCACTTGAAAAAAATATCATGTTACATAAAGTAGAAAATGAAGGAATTTAACAATGATATTAATGAATACAACAGTTACAATATTGGACTCAAATATGATGATGACACAGAGCTACACAATATTAGTTGTTAAACATATATGAGTAAGGTCCAATTTGACAGCAACAAACAATGACTCTAGCTCTCAGGATACTAGCACTAAGTACCAAGGAACACCTTAATTCTGACTTACTGGTTTCTGGCACTTCCTTGGGATTTATAATTCAATAGAATGATTCACATAACACAGGAAAGCACTATACAATATTATTATAATTTTATTACAATGAACAGACACATCAGGAAAAGACCTGTGTGAGGGTAAATAAAAGCATTTTGCTACTAGGGTTACATGTTAAAATGCAATGAAATGCAGAAAGATCTATATCCTAAGCAATAATGAGCTGAAATGGATTGGTATTGGCAATTTTAAATTTGAAAATAATATGGTATAATATAACAGGAAAGATGGGTTGAAGACCCAAGAGTCTCACATTCACCATCTAAAGGAACATTTCAGAATGTGAAAGGATAGTATCCACATGCCTACAAGAAAGACCAGTTAATACCACTATTAGTCAAATTTACTAACTACAAAGCCAGTAATGATGAAACTTAAGAATTCTAACAACTCTTTTAGTCTGAAATTGATCAAACATTCAATCAAGGTGAATTGTTACTGATTGGAATGTAAAGGTTGCAAACAAAGAGGAATGATCAGTGGTGGGAATATATGGCCTTGGTGATAGAAATCATGCTGCAGATAGCATGAGAGCATTGTGTGAGACCTATGACTTAATCATTGCAAATAATTTTTTTAAAACTATATAAAAGTTAAGTATACACATGATCCTCACCAGATGGACTACATAGGAATTAAATTAACTACATCCGTAGGAAAAGACAACGAAAAAGCTCAATATCATCATCCAAAACATGGTCAGGGCAGACTGTGTAACAGGCCATCAATTGTTGATATGTAAATTTCAGGTTGAAGCTGAAGAAAGTGAAAACAAGTCTATGAGACTTGCAATATGAACGTGAACATATTCTACCTGAATTTAGAGGTCAATTCAATAACAAATGTGATGCATTAGACAATAATAATCAAAGTTCAGAAAAGTTGTGGAATGACATCAAGAACATCAAACAGGAAGAAAACAAAAGGTCAAGGTCATTTAGAAGACAAGAAAGAAAAGAAAAAAAATGGATGTCAGAAGAGACTCTGAAACTTGTTCTCCCATTTAGAGACGTTAAAGTGAATGGAAGAAATCAGGAGCTGAACAGAAAATTTCAAAGGGCAGCTTGAGAAGACAAGGAAACTATTATAAAGTAATATAATGAAATGTGCAAAGACTGGAATTATAAAATAAAAGGGAAGAACTTGCCTAGCATTTCTCCAATCAAAAGAATTGAAGAAAAAAATCCAATCCATGACTGGAATATTGAAGGACAATATATTGATGAACAATACATGGACAAAATATTAAATGACATGGAAGTTGGTGTTCAAACATTTCAAGAGGTAGCATATGATCAAGAGCTAATTATACTGAAGGAAGAAGTCCAAGGTGCATTGGCATTGGCAAAGAACAAAGCTCTGATAATTGATGAGATGCAAACTGAAATATTTCTACAAACTGATGCAACACTGGAAGCCTTCACTCATCAAATTTGGAAAACATCCACCTGGTTAACTGATTTTAAGAGCTCCATAGCTGTGCCCATTTCAAAGAAAGTTAACTCAATAGAATGTGGAAATCACCGAATAACATCATCAATATCATTTGTTGTTGTTGTTGTCAGGTGCCATCGAGTCGGAATCGACTCATAGCGACCCCATGCACAGCAGAACGAAACAATGCTCGATCCTGGGCCAACCT
>NW_006408852.1:1570594-1580293 GCF_000296735.1 Chrysochloris asiatica
GATTTCAGACTGAAGAAGTTGGTAGAATTCTTCTATTTCATCAATATCATACACAAGTAAAATTCTACTAAAGACAATTTAAATGTGGCTGAAACAGTACCCAGATAGGTAACTGCCAGAGATTCAAGCTGGTTTCAGACAAGGATGTGAAACAAGGAGTATCATTGCTAATATCAGATGGATCTTTACTGAAGCAGAGAATATCAGAAAGAAGTTTACCTGTGATTTATTGACTATGCAAAGGATTTAGAGTGTGTGGATAATGACAACCTATGCATAACATTGCAAAGACTGGGTATTCCAGAACAATTACTTGTGATAATAAGTAACCTGTACATAGATCAAAAGGAAGGGGTCTGAACAGAATGAAGAGACACTGAAGGATTCTAAATAATGAAAGTTGTGTGTCAGAGATGCATTCTTTCACCATACTCATTCAATCTGTATGCTCAGCAAATGATCTGAGAAGGCTGCTTATATGAAGAGATTGGCATCAGGATTTGAGGAAGATTCATTAACAACCTGTAATATGTTGATGATATAACTTTGATTGCTGAAAGCAAAAGTAGTTCAAATTCTTACTGATAAAGATAAAAAACCACACAGTCTTCAGTATGAGTTGCAGCTCAATGTAAATAAAACAAATATCCTCACCACTGAAGCAATAAATAGCATGATAAATGGAGAAAATATTGAAATTGTGAAAGATTTCATTTTGCTTGGATCCACTATCAACACTCATGAAAGCAGCAGTGAAGATATCAAACAACTTATTGCTTTAGGAAAATCTACTATAGAAAACCTTTTTAAAGTGTCCAAGAGCAAACATATCAGTTTAAGGACTAAGGTGTGCCAGACCTATGTCATGGTAGTTTCAATTGCCTTATATGCATGAGACTGTTGAATATGAATAAGGAAAACTAAAGGAGAATTGATACATTTTATTTGTGGTTTTGAAATCTTTAAAATAACATGAAATGCCAGAAGACCAAGCAAATCTGCTTTGGAAGAAGTACAATCAATATTTTCCATAGGAGGTAGGATTATGGGACATAGTGTCTCATGCTTCGGACATGTTATCAGAAGGGACCAGTCCCTGGAGAAGGATTTCATGCTTGGCAAATTGGAGCATCTGCAGAAAAGTGGAAGACTCTCAATGAGAAGGATTGACATAGTGGCCTTAGCAATGGGCTCAAGCATAATATTGTAAAGATTGTGAGGGACAGAGCAGTATTTCGTACTTTTGTGCACAGTGTTGCTATGAGCCAGAATCTACTAGATGCCAACTTATAATAACAAAGAAGAATTCTTATAGATTTAATCAAAGAACACAGGGAATACAGGCACTTATTAGGACAAAAAGAAAAGTTTTAAGATAATTGAAAACTCTATTTAGGAGAAAAAGCCAGGAAAGTGCAGCGAGATTTTTTATTTTATTACAACAGTACTAGCCAGCACTCTTCAAGTGAAGTATCGGCTAGTCTATGAGAATTATGTTGGGAAACCTTACAGCACTTGTGCTTCAGCACTAATTTTGCCCTTGTATAATTCTTTCTGTCCCCAAGACTCAAAAACATTAAAGTTCCTCAAAGATGCAAAGTTTGCCATTTTGATGTGGTCTAATTGAACAGTGCAGAATTTATCTGGGAAATATTTTGTTGTTAAGTGCTGATAAGTCGGTTCCAATCCATAGTGACCCTGTGTAGGGTTTCCAAGGAGCAGCTGGTGAACTTGAACTGCCAACCTTGTGGTTAAAACTAACTTTGCAGTCCAGTGCATTAACCCAGAGTGCCATACCAGGACTACAAAGATTAGAGAGAAAGATTGTTGTTGTTGTGAAGTGACCTTGAGTTGGTTCCGAACCATAGCGACCCTGTATATAGGGTTTCCTAGCAGCAGCTGTTTAGCTTGAACCGCTGACCTTGCAATTCAAATGGCTTTGCAGTCTGGAGCATTAACCTATAGCTGCACACCAGGACTCCAAGAGAAAGATTGGTGGTGGTGGTTATGTGCCGGGGAGTCGGTTCGGACTCATTGTGACCCTGTACAGGTTGTCCGAAGTTGTAAATCTTTACGGGAGCAGAAAGCCTCATCTTTTTCCTGCAGAACAGCTGGTAATTTCGAACTGCTGACCTTAAGGTTCACAGCCCGATTTGTAACCACTACACTACCAGAGCTGAATTGTTGTTGTTGTTGTTGTTAAGTGCCATCGAGTCGGGTCCGACCCATAGCTACCCTGTACAGGGTTTCCGAGGGAGCTGAATTAGAGAGGTGGAAATTCGACCTTCAGAAGTACATAGATTTAAATGGAGGATAACCAATAAAGGTTGAATTAGGCCTACAGACTTGGGGAATATCTAGGCCAATTAGCATTGCATAATCCACAAAATCAATGCTATATATACAACTTTCTTTGGTGAACTGTGACTTAAACACGTGCAAATGACCATATAAGATGTTACTATTGGTCACATTTTGACATATTTTAACGAATTTTTCTCTGATTTTACAGCAATGATTTTTGACTTACCTTGAAACTATCAGCTGTTCCAAGGGAGAAAGATGAGCGGCTCTGCTCCCGTAAAAAATTTACAGCCTAGAAAACCCGGTACCGGGTCACTATGAGTCAGAACCGACTCCATGGCACACAGCCAATACAGACAGCCAACAATGCTCACTTGTGAACATTAACCATTTGGGAGATACAAATCAACAATGAGATGCCATTTCAAACCATCAATAATTGCAAATTAACAAAACCAAAAACAGAAAACAACAAATACTGGCAAGAGAATGAAGTCTTTGGAACTCTCTTAGACTGTTGGTGGTTTATACAATGATATGGTTACTAGGGAAAATAGTATGACACGTCCTCAAAAATTTGTAAACAGAATTATCGGGTATGCCATGCTAGGTATCTATCCTAGAGAAATAAGATCTGTGCCAGCTATAGAGAGATATATGCACACCCATGGATGTTGTTGTTGTTGTTATTGTTGTTGTTATGTGCCATGGAGTCGGTTCCGAATTATAGCGACCCTGTACAGGGTTTCCGAGGCTTTAAATCTTTACGGGAGCAGACCGCCTCATTTTTCTCCTGTGAAACCGCTGGTAGTTTCGAACTGCTGACCTTGCGACTCGCAGCCCAATTTGTAACCACTATGCTACCAGAGCTCCAAAAAGATGGAAATAATCTTAATGCCGTTCATTGGATGAAAGGATAAACTGTGGTATATACACACAGTAAAATAATTTGCATCATTAAAGAACACTGAAGAATCTATGAAAGACCTAATAATATGCATGAATTTTGAGGACATTATGATTTAAACAAGACAATCACAATATTTTATGAGACCAGTAATATAAAAAGTTAAGAAAGAAAAACAACAAACAAACATGCTTTGATAGTTACCAGGGATGAGAGGAGAAGGGACAGCAATTAGTTAACTAGACTAGTAGATAGGGGCAAAAGGAAAGGAAATATACAATAAAGGGGGAGGGCATCACAACATGACCAATGGCAAAAGAAATCACTGGGAGATGTACAAGAATAAAAGACAAAAATTGTAAATACTGCTATATACACAATATCATGATAGTAATATAATAAGGAGCTCTGACAGTGTAGTGGTTATGAATCTGCCTGCAAACCTCAAGATCAGCAGTTTGAAACTACCAGCTGTTTCACGGGAGAAAGATGAGGTTTTCTGCTTCTGTAAAGATTTACAGCCTCGGAAACTCTATATAGGTCGCTATGAATCAGAACCGACTCCACGGCACATAACAACAACAAGTATTATAATATTGTGTGCATAGTTATGCTGTTCTTGTTATGAGCTGTTGAATAGATTCTGACTCATAGCCACCCTGTGTAAGGTTTCTGAGGAGCAACTTGTGGGTTTGAACTTCGTCAACCTTGTGATTAGCAGTCCAGTGTTGATCCTACATCGCTACATTAGAAGTCCATGTGTACAGTAGTATTTACCACTTTTGTCTTTTATTTTTGTGCATCTCCCAGTGATTTAATGCTATTAAGTAAGTTCTGACTTATAACGATTCTGTAGAGTGTCTAAGGAGAGGCTGGTGGATTTGAATGGCAAACATCGTGGCTAAAACTGACCTTTCAGTCCAGTGCTTATCCTACAGTGCCACACCAGTCCTCCTAATTATACGGACACTATTGTAATAGTAATAACAAAACAAAAAATAAATTATATGAATAGATACAGATGTAAACACGTAACCTGAGTAGATGTGGGAAGGTGTATCAGAGTATGTCCACAAGTATATAGAGGTTTGGCAGAGAACATTTCTACATATGTATTTGTATGTGCAGTAAATGCAAGGGAGCTTCAAAAAGTTTGTTTAAAAAATGAAAATAAATGATAATGGGATTTTTTCCACAAACTTTTTGAAGTCACCTTGTCTATCCCAAGATATTGTAGAATATATAAAGAAAAAGCTTAAAACTTATGGGGGATAATGAAACACCTTGAAGAATGACTCACTGAGGCTGGGTAATTAGGCTGACAGTCTTGGGAAACATCTAGGCCAATTAGATCCACAAAACCAATGTGGATCTTACTTGGGTGAGTAATAACGTAAAAGTTTTCAAGTGACCATCTAAGATGCTACTTGTCACTATTTATACTGAGCAAAGAAGAATGGAGAAAAACAAAGACTTAAGGAAACAATTAGTAGAAAGGACTAATGGACCATAGAAAGCGTAACTCCCACCACTAGGAGAGTAGAAGAACTAGGCAGTGCTCAACTACCACTATTGACTCTCATTATTATGATAAAAATAGAAAGTTCAAGATGAAGAGGGGAAAAATGTAAAGCAAAATTCAAAAACATAAATAAGACCAGACTTACTAGTCTGATAAAATTAATGGAACTCCAAAGGCTGTAGTTCTTAGACATTCTTCAAGCCAGAAATTGACTACATCCTCAGGGAATAATTTAAAGTCCAAACATTGTTGTTGGTGGTGGTAAGTATCATACAGACCGTATGTAAAACATAATGAAACCTTGGCCAGTCTTTTGCCATCCTCAAAATTGTTTTATTTCAGCCAATTTTTTCAACAGTCAGACCTATGAAGTGACTAATAACATAAGGAAGAAATGTACTTCTCAATGTAATCAGTCATACAAGACAAGAGGACAGTATTTTCCCCAAAATAACTCAGAAGGCAGAGAGGGACAAGATAGACGGAAGAAGTGTGCTGATATGGTGAGGGCACTGCAAGCAATTTCAGAAAATAAAATGTGTATAAATTGTTGACTGCAAAACAGTATGCTATGTAAAATTTTACCCAAACTATTATAAATTAGAAACAACAAAAAATTGTAAAAATATACTTTCAATGATTTGAAAACCTTTCCAAATCAGATTGCCAGTACAATATAATCCCCCAAAACTATCTAATGGAACTTTAGATATTATTAGAACCTGATATTAATTAATTATAATAATTAACACTATAATATGCATCTGTGGAGTATAACATCTTAAATTATGTTTTTTTGTTTATTTGCTTGTTTTTGTTGCCAATGAAAAAACAAACAAACAAAAAAACCCCACGTTATTTACATTTTTCCATTTGCTCCATCACTAAGTAACAAACAAATACATTTATTTAGAAGTTATGGGATAAATAGCCAAAATGCCAAATGCTCATAAACTTGCTTAAAAAATTGATCATTTCATTTATTATGCATTTATTTCATACTATAAGTTTTATGAATATTGTACACTAAAATAGAGAAAATAATAAATCGTACATACTCTTCTGAAATAAAATGACAGTGAGTGCAGTGCAATGTGAAGTGTGATAGAAATGTTCGAAAAGCAGAAAATCGGCTCTTTTGGATTAAGGCATAAAATGAAGAGACGCTTTATGACATGGGAATGTGTATATGAAGGAACCCTGGTCGTTTAGTGTGTTACACATTGGTCTACTGACCTCAAGGTTCAAATCCACCAACCTCTCTGCAGGAGAGATATGAGGTTTTTGCTCCTGTAAATGTTGTTGTTGTTGTTATGTGCCGTGGAATCGGTTCCGACTCATAGCGACCCTTTACAGGGTTTCCGAGGCTATAAATCTTTACAGGAGCAGAAAGCCTCATCTTTCTCCTGCGGAACAGCTGGTAGTTTCGAACAGCTGACCTTGCGGTTCGCAGCCCCATTCGTCACCACTACGCTACCAGAGCTCCTTGTAAACTCTCTACAGGGTAAGTCAGAACTGACTATATGACACACAGCAGCATCCACATGTTTGTATGTTTCTCAAAAATGGTTATTTTTGTGGTTACGTCAGCACTACTAAACTATTGAAATTCTTTTAGAACATATAATGAGGTAAGTACTGTGTATACTCTCAACAATAATAATTGACTTTCCTGCATCTAGACTCTGCCAGTTCTTTTACTACAACAGAAGAAGATTCTATATGGTTACACCTTCCACCTGATTTTGGATTTTCAACACTTTTTCACCGTGTCAAGGATTTTCCTTTGGCAAATATCAGTTATAATTTGTTTTACCTTTATTGCATACTGAATCTCTTTAACACGTTACCCTGGATTAATCCTAGTTCTCTTGAGAAAGCAAAAATGCAAATAAAAACATTTCTTTCATTTTTAAAATCTTGTTATTCTGAATTGAATGAAGGTTTACAGACATGATAATCAGTTTTACATTCAAGAAATCATACACTTTGTTTCATCTCAATGATTGCAATCCCCTCCATGCAACAGCCATCATCCCACTTTCTCCCTGTGCTTCCTATTTTCATTCTAGTCACCTAGCACTCCCTTTTCAACTTTGCCCTTAGGTAAATGTTACCCTCTCCAATTGGAATAATTGATCATTCCATTGTGAGTATAGATTACTAATGAAATAAAAACATTTTTTAATCCCATGATTTCATATATTCAATTTCATTCATGTTTCCTATTCACAGCATATTTCCACAAAACAGTTTTCTATTTTACCATTTTAATATTATTTTATCATTTTCTCTTCAATAAAACTGTATTATCTTTTTAATTTAATTAAGTTGGAGCTTTCACTTACCCCACATCACTATACTTAAATACCATCAATTTCATTTTGTAGAATCCAACTGACACATTTCCTGTCCTTTTCTCACTGGATTCACCATCTAATTTTTTATCACTGTACCTAGGTTTGGATGAAACAAAACCCTTAGGTTTTTCTCCTGTTACTTGTTTTCTCTGTGCTATTATCTTATGAAAAATTTAAGACCTCAGAAAATAATCCATAGCCACCTTCTTTATCCATTATCTTCCAAGGTAAATCAGGGCATTCTGACAATTTTAAGTATCAACTGTACCCAAATGACTACAGCATCTTTATCTTTAGCTCTGTCTTGTCTCTTGAGCTTCAGTTATCTCTAGCATCACCATCTAAATGTCTAATCAACATCTGTGGTGTACTAAATTATTTAATACGTCTTTTCTAGCCTTAGGCTTTGTAACTCCTACCAAATGGTTCTTTTCATGATGGTCTGTGTAAGAGAATGTTGGAGAAGATACTTGTAGAATGACATGGTTCAGCTTTAGGTGTTAATATTGTTGTTGTTGTTAAGTGCCATCGAGTGGGTTCCGACCCATAGCGACCCTGTGCAGGGTTTCCGAGGATGTAAATCTTTACGGGTGTAGAAAGCCTCATCTTTCTCCCTCGGAGTGGCTGGTAGTTTCAAACTGCTGACCTTAAGGTTCGCAGCCCGATTCGTAACCACTACGCTACCAGAGCTCCTTAATATATTTCATTGCAATTATAAAACAAAACAAAAAAATTTGAACACTAGCATGGGTCTAAAATGAGCCATCTCAGAAACAGGAAGGGGAAATCTTACAAGCATTAAAGAAGAGTCAGGAGTAGAGTGTGTCCTTTGGACCATGAGATCCCTGAGCATTTAATCCCCTCAACTCAGAGAAAAAAAAATTGACGCCAGATGAGTGGCAGAGGAGCAACAATGAACCAGGGCATAAAAGAGTTCATGAAGCAAAAAACTAGAGTGACTTCGGGGAGGCTAGCAGGCTTGCTTGTAGAGTGGGTTGCCCACAGGCACTTAATAGGGTATCTAGGTTGCTGACTCACTGAACTCTGTGGTCGCTGTTGTTAGGTACCCTTGAGTTGGTATTGATTTATATTGACATTATGCACAACAGAACAAAACACTGCCACGTACTCTGCTAATCTCATAATTGTTGCAATGCTTGAGACCATTGCTGCTGCCACTGTGCCAATCCATCTTGTTGGTGGTTTTCCACTTTTTAGCTAACCCACTGCTTTACAAGATATGATTGGTATTTTTTATGGACTGGTCCCTCTTAATAATTATGTCTGAAGTTATGAGAGACTAAGCTTGGCCATCATGACTTCTAAGAAGCTTTCTGTCTATACTTCTTCAACAGAATATTTTTTCTTATTCTGGCATCCATGGTAGTTTAAATATTCTCTTTTAACATCATAATTACAATGCATCAATTCTTCTACGATATTCTTAATTCATGGTCCAACATTCACATGCATATGAAGTTATTGAAAATACCATACTTTGGGTCAGGAACACCTTATTACATCTGATTTATCTAATGCAATATGTCATTACATTGCTTCACTGCTACTTCCATGAGTGTTGATGGTTTAAGTGAAATGATGTCTTTGACAACTTTAATATTTCTTAGATTTATATTGATGAGGATTTTTTTCATTTAGTCTTTACATTAAGTTGTAACTCATGCTGAAGGCTGTGGTTTTTGATCATCACCTTTGCTTTCAGCATGCAAGGTTGTATCATTTGCATATTGCAGTTTGCTAATGAGTCTTCCTGTAATCCTGAAACCATGTTGTTCTTCATATAACCCAGTTTCTTGGATTATTTGATCAGCATACAGATTAAATAAGCATGGTGAAATAATGCAACTCTGATGCAATCTTTTAATGATTTTAAACCACTCACTGCCTCCTTATTCTGTTTGAATGACTGCCTCATCATCTATATACAGATTCCTTATGAGCACAATTAAAAGTTCCAAAATACTCATTCTATGTATGTCAACAGTTTGTCATGATTCAGACAATTGAAAGAAATTACAAAGCTATTAAAGCACAAGTAGACATCTTTCTGGTATTCTCTGTTTTCAGACACAATTGATTACACTTCAGCAATATTATTATCCCTTGTTCCACGTCCCCTTCTGAATCTGGCCTGAACCTCTGACAGCTCCCTGTCAGTGTACTGTTGTAGTCATTTAAAAATGATCTTTAATCAAATTTTGTTTGCATGCAATAATAATGATTGTTGTTGTTGTTGTTGTTGTTGTTGTTAGGAGTATTTGTGTCGGTACCAACTCACAGTGACCTTATGTACAGCAGAACGAAACACTTATCTTGGGGCAACCACAGTACTGTTGTCATGCTTGAGTCCATCAATGCTGCCGCTTGGGCAGTCCATCACGTTGGGGGTCTTCCTCATTTTCTTTAACCCTCCACTTTATCAAACATGATATCCTTTGTCCAGTGACTGGTTCTCCCTCCCGAAAATATGTCCGAAGTATGAGAGATGAAGCTTGGCCATCTTGGCCTCCAAGGAGCACTCTGGTTGCACTTCTTCTAACACGGCTCTGTTGGTTCTTTTGTCAGCCCATGGCACTTTCAATATT
>NW_006408852.1:1581810-1587837 GCF_000296735.1 Chrysochloris asiatica
GAGCAAGTTTCAGTGTCTCTTCTGACATCCACTTTGACCTTTTCCTTCTTTCTTGTCTTCTCATTGACTTTTTGCTTTCTTCATGTATGATGTTCAAAGCATCATAGTAGTATTTTATTTTACTGAAACAAAAGATTTTTGCAATGAAGAAGTCAGTGGTCTTGAAAAATTCTTTCATGTGACCTCCAACATTCTTTCTATTACCAAGATCATATTTTTCAATGATTGATACTTGTTTGCAAACTTTTTTTTTTTCCAATCACCAGAAATTATCAGTACATATTGATTGGTTGTTTGATGATCAATGCCAGACTGAAGAAGTTGAAAGATTTTTTCAACTTCATAAATTTAATAATAGTGGTAGTAACAGGTCTTCCTTTTATACATGTGTAAATTATCGTATCACATACAGCATTGTACTTCAATAGAGATTTTTAAATGCTCTTTGTGATAATGAATATGACACTATCCCTCTTCTATTTGTAATTTCCAGCATAGTAAACCACATGATTGTCTGATTAAAAATGTCCAATACCAGTTAATTTTAGTTTACTAATACTTAGGATATCAATGCTTATGCATTCCATTTCTTTTTTGACAACTTGCAATTTTCCTAGATTCATAATTCATACATTCTATGGTCTTATGATAAAGAGGTTTAGAGGTGTTTCTCCTCATTTTGAGTTGTGTCCTATCAGCAAATGAAGGTCCTGATAGTTTTAGTCCATTTCTGTCAGCACAGTCACCTTTACTTCTAGGAGACAGCCCTTCCCCTATCGTGTTTTGAGTACCTTCAAAGCTTACAGGCTCATTATCTAGAAATATATCTCACAGTATTCTGGTGCTATTCATTGTGTTTCAGTATCCAATATTCTGGTGCTGATAATGCTCCACTGTTATTCATAGTGTTATCAGTGACTAAATATTTTGCAGTAATCCATTTCTCTTTCTTCCTAATCTATCTTAGCCTGGAACTTCAGATAAAACCTGTGTACCATGGTTGTCCCTGCTGGTTTTTAAAATACCATTGGCATAGCTTCCAGGATCACAGTACTGATTGTGCTGTGATTCTGACAACCAAATGGTGGCTAAATGAGCTCTAGCCAAGTGCTTACAGGCTGAGACTTTTGGAGGAGTGGTGTGTTTTGTGCACACTTATTATCAAGCATTGATGTTCTTTGTAACATTCACTGGGCAGAAGGTGGCTTTCCTGTGGGCACAGCTGAGAAGAAATGGTCCTATCTGGAATAACTATACTCTGAGCATTTTTTGATTCTGTATTATAATATGTTAACATAGCTTAAAAAGCAAAACAAAAATACCACCATAACTGTGAGTATTGCCTCTGACTTCTGTGTGGCTATTGCAATAGATTATTGAACCCATCTGAGTAGAATGGCTTTGGGAGGAATAGTTGGCGCTTCATTTTTTTGCAACATCATTGCAACTAATCATTTTCAACACTGAATGATTTATTCTTTTCTCCCAATCCTTGTTCTTTCATTAGTCTTCCATTCAAAGTACAAGGAAATTTCATTGCTTTACATAGTAAGATAAAGAATATTGGGATCAGAGATTTATGAAGATCAAATTTAGGGTACCAAGATAAATTTAAACAGCAAATCACATAATGTATTGGTATAAGAATGTAGCAAATAGACCACTGGATATGCCTGTTGTTAGGTGTCATCAAGTCATTTCCAATTTATAGCAACTCTATTTCCAACAGAATGAAACACTGCCCAGTCCTGTGTCATCCTCACATTTGTTAGGATTAAGCCCATTGTTGCTGCCACTGTGTCAATTAATTTCTTCTTGAGCTTCTTCCTTATCACTGACCCTCCACTTTTCCAAGCATGATGTCCTTCTCCAGGGACCAAGAAGGTGTCTTTATTCCTCATGAAAATGTGTCCAAAGTATGAGATACAAAGCCCTACTGTCCTCATGTCTATGGAGCTTTTTCAATGTATTTCTTACAACACAAATTTGTTTGTCTTTCTGACAGTCCATAACATTTTTTATAATCTTCATCAATACCATAAATCAAATGCATGAATATTTCTATAGTAATTTTTATTAATTGTCCAACTTTCAAATGCATATGAGGTGATTGAAAAGATCTTGGCTTGGGTCAGGCACACCTTAGTCCTCAAAGTTAAGGAGTCCTCTGTGCACTTTAAAGAGTTCTTTTGCAGCAGATTCACCTAATGTAATACATGCTTTAATTGCATGACTGCTGCTTCCATGTGTGTTAATTTTGATCAAAGCAAATGGAAATCTGGAAAAACTTCAATTCATCACAATTTATCATGATGTTATTTACTGGTCCAGTTGTGAGGATTTTCATTATCTTTTACACTGAGGTGAAACTCATTATGAATACTGTAGTTTTTAATTTTTCTAAATAACAATACATATTTAATGTCCCATTCTCTACAGGCAAACAAGGTTGTTTCATCTGTGTATCTCAGGTTGTTGAAGAGTCTTCCACATTTCTGGGTTCCACATTCCTCTTTATTTTATCCAGCTTCTCAGATTATTTGCTCAGTGTGGAGATTAAGGATTTATGGTGAAAGGATACAACCCTGGCACACACTTTAACTAATTTTAAACCATTCACTATCTGTTTGTTCTGTTGTAACACTGCTCTTTGTCTATGTACGGCTTGATCATAAGCAGAATTAAGATTTCTAGGATTCCCATTCTTCTCAATATTATACATAGTTGTTGTTGTTGTTGTTTTTATGAACCATACAATCAAATGCATTTGTGTAATAAATAAAGCACAAGTAAACATCCTTCTAGTATTCTCTGCTTTCAACCAAAATCCATCTGATGTCAATAATGATATCCTTCAATCCATGTCCTATTCTATATCTGGCTTGAATTTCTGGCAGCAACTTGAAATGTAGTACTGTAATATTATTTTTAATTATCTTCTGTAAATTTTTATTTGCATGTAATATTAATGGTATTGTTAGGTGATTTCCACATTCTCTTGAATCACTTTATTTGTAATGGCACCAATATAAATCTCTTCCAATTGACTGGTCCGGTAGTTGTTTAAAAAATTTTTTATATCTCCAGTACTGCAAAAGTTTGTTGAAATATTTTAATTTATTCAATCAATTCCTGGAGCTTTGTTTTTAACCAATGTCTTCAGTGAAGCTTAACTTTTTTCTTTCAGTAGGTCTTGATCATGTTACCTCTTAAAAGTGTTGAATATTGGTCAATTATTGCTAGTACAGTGACTCTGTATATTCCTTCTATTTTCTTTTTGAGATTTCCTGGGTCATTCAAGATTTTTCCAAAAAAAATACTTGGGTATTATTAAGAGGCTTGAATATTTTCTTCATTTCTTTCAGCTTGAGAAATGCTGACCACGTTCTTCCTTTTGGTTTTCCAACTCTAATTCCTTGTACATACTTTACAAGAATTCTTGATTTTGTCTTTACTAAGTGTACTTTGAAATTCTCTGTTCAGCAATTTTATGTGCTTGTTCATGTCTTCCATTTGTTTAGCTTCTCTGCACTCAAGAACAAGTTTCACAATCTCTTCAGACATCCATTTTGGTCTTTTCTTTATTTCCTGTGTTTTTAATGACCTTTTGTTTTCTTCATATATGATATTCTTGATGTCATTCCTCAAATCTCATGATCTTTTGTCATTAGTGTTTAATGAATCTTGATATGGTCACTTAATTCAGGCCCAGTATATTCATGGTCATATTATGGCTCTTATGGACTTGTTATAATTTACTTCAATCCCAATCTGAAGTCATGTATACCAAGTTGTGGTCTATTCCACAGTATGTTGTTGGCTTTGTTTTGGCTGATGATATCAAATTTCCCCATTTTCTTGTTCCACACATATAGACAATTTGATTCCTGTGCATTCCATCTGGTGAATCAACGTGTATAAGCAGTTTTAATATTGTCTGAAAAATATTTGCAATGAATAAATCGTTGGTCTTGAAATATTCTATCATGTGATCTCCAGTATCATTTCTATTACCATGGCCCTGTTTTCCTATTTATTAGGGCCTTGGTAACAGAAATGATGCTGGAGAGCACATGATAGAATTTTGCAACACCTACGACATAGTCACTGCATCTATTACTAAGGTCCTCAACGGCATTTAACAACAACAACATTTTCTTAATTTGGAGTCCTGGTGTGGTGCTTTGGAATAAATGCACTGGACCTGCAAGGTCGGTTTGAACTGCAAGGTCAGCAGTTCAAATTCACCAGTCACTTCTTGAAAACCTTTTAAAGGATCACTATGAATCAGAACCAACTCGAAGACACTTAACAACTACAACATAATTTCCAACTTGAGGGGCTGGTGGCTATGTAGGATAAACACTTAGCTGCTGACCATTAGGTCAGTGGTTCCAGCCCACCAGCTGCACCATGGGAGAAAAATGAGGTTTTCTGCTATCACAAAGATTTACACTTTCAGAAATCATGCAAAGGGTTTGCTATCAGCCAAAACAAACTCTCCGACATTTAATAGCAACAACATTTTTCAACTAGGGATCCTTCCTCTTTCTTTTCCAACTTTAACATTGAAACATAGAGTAATGATCAATGTATCTAGATTGCATGTTTTATCAATTACAGATGAAAGAAGTTTTTAGAGAAGAATTCTTTAATTTCACCATCATTGTGTGTAGTGGTTGGTGCATACATTTGAATCATGGTGGTATTAACTGGTCTTCCTTGCATAGGTATGGATATTATTCTATCACAAACAGCATTGTACTTCAAGATAGATTTAGAAAAAAAATATTTTTGATGAAAGATATTCCATTTCAGTTTTGAAAACTTCCATTTTTCCTTGTACATTTCATGTTCTGATTGTTAATGAGTATTTTCAACTGCTTCTTCTCATTTTGTGTTGTGTCCAGTCAGCAAAAAAATTGTCCCAAAATATTTGCTTTATTCACATCATTAATGTTATTCCTACTTTGAGGAACCAGCTCTTCCCCAATTGTATTGTGAGTGTCTTCCAACCAGAGGGATTCATCCTCTAGCACTGTATCAGACAACTTTCTGCTGCTTTTTGTAAGATTTTTCATGGGTAATCTTTATGAAATGGTCTGTTTCTTCTGTCTTATTCTGAAAGGTCTGATGAAAAATGTCCACCATGGGGGATCTTGCTAGCATTTAAAATACCAAGATGCCAGTATCACAGCAAACACAGCCACCACAATTTGACAAACTGATAGATGAGTGATCAAGCACAAGACATAGTTGTGCTGAAATATTATTTGGTGCCCTGCAGCACTAAACTGGAAGAAAGTGCTAATTTCAAGGCTGGTAATTCAAATCTACAAGCCGCTCTTTGGTGTGAGTCAGATCTACTCAATGGCACTTAACAACATTTTTAAAATGCTAAATATGGAAACCTAGATTGGTTTGATAGTTATTTCCTGGTCTTGTCTTGATATCAAAAGCTACTGTCTGTCTAAATTGCACATGAAATCTCACTACTTCTTATCAGGTTAATTATGAAATGCAATAGTTCATGCCATTTAAACATCTGCCTGATGATCTGCCCTTTCGGATTATCACAAACTTCATAACTTTGAAAACAATGCCTAACATATTCTACCTCATTGTATTTATATCTCTCCAGCATCTTTTTTTTTTTTTTCATAAACTCACTATTGTTTGAAATATTCTAAATATTTTTTGTGTCTGTACTTTAAATATACGATGTATAAATATACCACAATGCCTTTATACTTATAATTCTTTCTGACAAAAAGTTTTACACTTCTTAATTGTCTTCCTATCATTTTGATTTTAGCTTTAGTCAGGCGGGAGTTTTCTTATTTTACCTTATAAATTAACTTTTATTCTACAACTCCTAAACTTTATGTCCTATGAATTTATCTTCCTTACTGCCACTTTACTATCTGAATTTTCCACAGTGTTTTACATTTTTGCATATTTTCTTATTCTCTCTATTATTTTTCAGGAATTTTATCTCTATATGGTCAGTGCTTTTTTTTTTTTTTT
>NW_006408852.1:1588557-1591734 GCF_000296735.1 Chrysochloris asiatica
CAGGGTTTCCGAGGGTGTAAATCTTTACGGGAGTAGAAAGCCTCATCTTTCTCCCGCGGAGCGCTTGGTAGTTTCAAACCGCTGACCTTAAGGTTCGCAGCCCGATTCATAACCACTACTCTACCAGAGCTCCTTTCACATGTAGGTATATAAATCCTAACTTGAAATATAAAGTGGAAAGGTTGAACATTTTTTATAATTTCTTTCTCTTTGTTTCAGATTGCCTACTAACAAGAAGCCATAGTTAAAACTTTGAAATAAAAAAAATAATAACTTAAGAAACTTTTTTTCCATATTGTTCTGTTCCTTAATTGGAAAGCTGACTGACAATATCAATCCTTTGTCAAACTCTTATATGTACACATTTTCTCTGACAAGTGAATTACAGAATTCTGTGGGTTTTCTTCAAGTTTTGGTTTGGTTAAAGGAAAATGCTATGTCAGACAGAAATCAAATCAATGTGAAGGTTGATCAGAAAGCATCACTTAGTAAACAATTTCATATGAGTCATTATGGGAAACAATATCATTGGGAGGTCTTTTGTACATAAGTATACAAGAAACGGTTGTTCATTTTTATCATTGTATGCTACTGTTCAAGAAAAGTCATTACCGTATTTGAAATAACAATATTTCATCATGGAGAAGTATTTTCAGTGTAGAAAAATTTTAATGGGAAATCCTGAGGCACAAAAACAGATACATAAAACCACAATACTTACAAGTGATTCTTCTACTCTTAAAAATTGCTTTCAAAAGAAAATATTTCTATAGGTACAAAATTGAGACCTAAAAAAGAAGAATATAAATGCATATATATGGATATTAACTATGAAATCTGGATGTAAAATTTCTTGGAAAACATCTTAAAATGAAAAAAATTCAAATATTACTATAGCCTGAGGCACTGATTGAAGCCAGTTAATGCTTTATATATTGTTCAACTCTTTTTATTTAAAACATATTTATGATTATTTTTACAACTATCAGGATCATTTTACAATGCTAGGAATAGTGTATGATTTAAATTTATTAAAGTTTTTTTTTAGATATTTAATTAAAATAAAGTATCACTAGGTGGCTCAAATGGTTAAGTACTCACCTATTAACTCAAAGGTTGGTGGCTGAAAACTTTAAAGAAAGGCCTAAAAATCTGCTACAGAAGGTCCACAGCTTTGAAAACCCTATTGGATCCAATTCTACTCTACAACACATGGATTGTCTTGAGTCAGAATTGAACCAATGACAGCTTTTTTCTTTTTAAAAAAATTCCTTTGTTAAAGTGATTTAAAAATTATATGATTTTGTAAAAATGAATAAGGCCACAATGGAGCAGTAGGATCATAATTGGCAAGTTCAAAGCTAACATTTGTATTCCCTGTAAACTAATGGCAAAGTCTTTTAAAATTTAGTTCCACCAATGGAGTTTAATTTGTTTTATAGAACACCTATTCCTCATGCATCTCTTTATATTTCATTTTGTATTTACAACCATAAGAAAAGATTAATATAAATTGCCTTAACCCCAGATTAAGCGCCATGTGTTTTGAGTAAATGAATGCCTGACTCCTAAGCCCCAAGTGTTGATCTTTCCCATATCACCATTTCCCCATTCTTAGACGTGAATAAAGTAAAAATTATTAGTAAGGCCACAAGCCAGGGCCTTGGGCCATTGATTGTTATGAATACTCTGTGGCCTCCTGAATCTCATCTGGACCACAGGCTGGTGCCTGTCCCATCATCATAGCAGAACTGTGAATTTGTATTGTGAGTCTGAGTGAAGGTGGCAGAGAGGTACAGAAAGGATGCATGACAATCACTTCATGGCAGGCCTATAGAACTACAGTTTGTGAACTTGAGGAAGTCATATCAGCAAGTGGCAGGCATTGATGGGTAGTTGTTTCCATGGAGAGCAACAGCTTTATATACATTGGATCTTAAAACTCAGTGAGTGACCATTTTAGGTGCATCTATTTGTCTGGAACAAAGAAGATTGTAAAAAATCAAAGATGAAAGAAGGCAATTAGTCCAAAGGACAAATGGACCCCATGAACCACAGCCTCCATGACCCTGAGACCAGAAGAATAATATGGAGCCTGGCTACTGATGCTGGTTACTCTGAAAAGAAGCCGTGGGTAGAGTTAGGGAAAATTGTGAAACGAAACTCAAAAACTTAAAAAAGACTAGGATTATTGGTTTAATAGAGTCCTGGTGTGGTGCTGCAGGATAATGTGCTAGACTGCAAGGTTAGTTTGAGCCACCAGGTCAGCTGTTCAAACCTACCAGCAGCTCCTTGGAAATCTTATACAGGATCACTATGGGTCAGAACCAACTCAACAGCACTTACCAACAGCAACAACAATTGGACTAATAGAGATTAGTGAAGCCTCTGAGAGAACAGCCCTTAGACATCTTTCTTGTCTGGACCTGAACTCACCACCCTGGCTCAACTTTCAGACAGACAATAGACAGGCCCATAAGGCAAACAATAACACTAAGTAGGTATGCAGTTATTAGAACAATCAGCCAGAAAGGGAAACATTGCTCATGGATAAAGCTCAAAAGAAAGACAGGGATAAGGAAGAAGGACAAATGGAAATGCTAAATGAATGGAGAATGTGGGAAGAGTGTTTTTACATTGTAGGGATTATAATCAGTGTCATGAATCAAAATGTGTATGAAATATTGAATGGAAAGCCAACTTTCTCTGTAAACTTTTACCTAAATCACAATAAAAACTAAAATAAATAAATGATAAATACACATTTTGAAGGTAAAAGAAAAATAAACAAATCAGATTAAGATTGCATTGGGAAAATCTGTTGTGTAAACATTCTTTAAAATGTTTGAAAGCAATGATGTCACTTTGAAGACTCGGGTGTGCCTGACACAAACCATGCCATTTAAAATTATCTAATATGCATGTGAAAGCTGGCCAATGAACATTAAAAAGCAAAGAAGACTTGATATCTTTAAATTATGGTTTAGGGAAAGAATATTGAATATAATATGGACTTCTAAACAACAATCATGGAAATAAAAGTAAAGATATTAAGCAATGTGTTACATTAGGCAACTCTGATGCAAAAGATCTCTTTTAAAAGTGTATGAGGGAACAAACAAGATGGCGGATCGGGTGGACATATAGCAGAGAGCTCCGCCAACAACAACACAGAAT
>NW_006408852.1:1595009-1602156 GCF_000296735.1 Chrysochloris asiatica
AAAAAAAAAAGTGTTTGAGGACTTGGTGGGCCTGACCCAAGTCATGGTATATTCAGTGGCCTCATAGGCATGTGAAAGTTAAACAATGAATAATGAAGACCACAGAAGAATTGATTTATTTGAATTTTGTTATTTGGAGAAGAAGTTTTAAAGTACCATGGACTGCCAGAATCTGTCTTGGAAAAAGTGCAGCCAAAATGCTCTTTTCATTCCAGGATGGTGAAACTTTGTCTCTCATACTTCAAACATGTTATCATGTGTGGTTAAAGGGAAGGGCTAATGAAAAAGATGAAGATCTCAGTGTGATGGATTATCACAGTGGCAGCAGTAATTGGCTCAAATGTAACAAAAAAGTGAGGATGGTGCAGGATCAAGCAGTCTTTCATTCTGCTGTATATAGGGTTGCTGTTAGTTAGAATGGGCTTATTGTTACCTGACAACAACATGGACTCTCAATAAAAGAATCAAATCTGTCTTGGAAGAAGTCCAGCCAAATTGATCCTTAGAATGAAGTAAAGATGATGTGCCTTTGTGTCATGTATTTTGGATATGTTATAAGGAGAAACTTGTCTCTAGAGTACGAAATCATGCTTGGTATATTAGAATGTCAGCAAACAAGAGAAAGACTCTCAATGAGATGGATTGGCTTAGTGGTTACATAATGAGCTAAAAATAGTAATGATTGTAAGGATGATGAAGGACCAGGCAGTGCTTGACCACATCTAACAAATGCAGTAAAGAGTATCACTTATGAGAAAAAGTAGCTAAACAATCAGTGTGCTATAATGCCCTCTAGAACACCTTTAATCATCTTAAAGTACTTTACCTGGTACCCTAGCTTCATGGTGGTAGAACAAAGAATAATTTTATATTGTCCTATTATGGAGTAAAACCTTTCACCAAAGAGGAATGCTTGCCTTGCACTATAACATAAGCAAGAAATAAGTACGTTTCTTATTCAGTTAGTGGAAACAAATGCATCCAATAAAAATTTCAATTTGTTTTCCAAAGCAATTATAATTAGCCTAGTTAATAAAAGGAGGCCTGGTGTGATACCATAGAACAAGCAGTGCATTGGTAACTGCAAGGCTGGTGGTTCGAACTCACCAGCCACTACTCAGAAGCCATATACAGTGTCTCTATAAATCAGAATAGACTTGATGACACTTAACAACACCATAGGGCTGTAGGAAAAAATACTGGACAGCTAACTTAAAGGACAGTGGTTGAAATCTACCAGACAGTCTTCAGAAACTCTATATAGCATTGCTCTGAATCAAACCAACTCAATAGTATTTAACAATAAGTTAATAAAAAGTTATTTTGGAATGTCTTTCAGACAACTAAGATACACAGAGGCTCTATGCACAACTAAGCCAAACACAGCCAGGTCGCCTACCATTTCTCACAACTGTTGTTATGCTTGAGAACATTGTTGCACCCACTGTATCAGTCCATTTTATTGAAAGTATCCTTCTTTAACACTGACCCACAGCTTTACCAAGCATGATGTCTATTTTCCATGACTGCTCTTTCCTGACACTATGTACATTTGATTTCTTTATTGCTGCTTCCATGAGTATTGATCAAGGATCCAATTAAAATAAAATTCTATTTTCTGCTTTTATCATGATGTTGTTTATTGGTTTAGTTGCGAGGATTTTTGTTTCCTTTACATTACATTTTAATCCACACTGAAGACTGTATATTTTTGTCTTCATCAGCAAGTGATGCAAGTCCTCTTTGCTTTCAGCAAGCAAGGTTCTGTGATCAGCATATCACAGGTTGTTAATGAGCCTCCCCTTAATCCTGATGCCATGTTCTTCTTAATGTCATCCAGCTTTTGAGATTATCTTTTCAACATACTGATTGAGTAAATATGGTGAAAAATGCAACCAAGAGGCATCCTTCTCCTGATTTTAAACAATTCATTATCTCCTTGTTTGAACGACTGACTTGTGGTATATGTACAAGTTCCCCATAAGCACAATTAAGTGCTCCGTAATAACAATTTTTTAAAATGTTGTTGCTGTTATTAGTAGGTACCGTTGTGTAAGTTACAATTCAGAGTGACATTATGCACAACACAACAAAACATTACCCAGTCCTGTGCCATCCTTACAATTGTTGCTACACTTGAGTCATTGCTACTGCCACTATGGTAGTCCATTTTGTTAAGGGGCTTCCTCTTTTTATTCTGAACCTTCAATTTCTCAAGCATGATGTACTTTTTCCAGGGACTGGTCCCTTTGGATTGTTGTTGTTAAGTGCCGTCGAGTCGGTTCCGACCCATAGCGACCCTGTACAGGGCTTCCGAGGGTGTAAATCTTTGCGTGAGTAAAAAGCTTCATCTTTCTCCTGCGGAGTGGTTAGTAGTTTCGAACTGTTGACCTTAAGGTTCACAGCCCGATTCGTAACCACTACGCTACTGGTCCCTGAGCGAGCGAACCCTGGCTCCACTGGACTCGCTTGGTTCCGTCTCAACCATGCCACGCTCTTTCTTTCTTTCACTTTGGATAGCATGTCCAAAACATGAGAGAAGATGTCTCACCACTCTGGCTTTTACAGAACATCTGACTGTACTTTTTCCAATACAGATTTGTTTGTGCTTCTAAAAGTCCTTGGCATTATAAATCAAATGCATCAATTCTTATTTGATCTTACTCATTCATTGTTCAACTTTCACATGAGTATGAGGCAATTGAAAACACCAGGATTTAGGTCAAGTGTACCTTTGTTCTCAAACTGACATCTTTGGTCTTGAAAACAGGTTAGGCCTGGTGATAGGGAGAGCAATATACAAGGAGGGAGAAGATAATACACAAGAAGAGAGAGGGTGATAGATGAACAATGAAGATTGGGGAAGACTAAGTGAGATATGGATAGCCTAAATGGGATAGAGGTAAATAGTGCTTTATACATAACCTTGAAACAACAGTGCTCTGTGATACAGGGATAGAGACATAGTTTGGGTAAAGGAGGAGGAAAATGTTCAGGTGCTAGATTTTCTTGTGGATATTGTTTCCTCCTGCTTATTATTGTGAAAGAGACATTTAAGTGGGATGGAAATGAATATTGGGAATCATGATTACAGAAAGTTTGTAAGTCTGACCTCAGCCTATGACTGACTAGATTTTCTAAAAGTTAAATTAGAATTTGCCTAAGGAAATAGGTTTCTTGCAAGCATTTGTAGAGTATGGGCCTTAGGTTGAGTAATGAACCCCACCAAGAGCCTTCTGAGTTGGGACTGTCCCACTTGAAAAGACATGCAGACCAACCCAGAACCACTGGAAGAACAGAAGATTCTTATTGAAAGAAAGACCTGAAGGAAAAAAAAGCAGATGTTTGGTTGTTAGAATATCAAGCAAGTTTGCTTTGGGGCATGAAACCAGCAAAAGTCAGCCCATCATGGAAAACCCTCTTCTAAGACTGAAGCATGAAAGGAACCAGTCATCATCAGTCTAATATGCTCACTGCTGGCCACTTGGATCTGCTTGTAAATGGAAGTGGGGGAAGTGCAGCAATATTGTCATGGGCTGAGTTTGTTCATGTTCCATTGACACCCATTGACTTTGAGATGACAGAGAGAAGAGGAAGGCCTGGCTGGTCTGGAATTTAGTGAGATTTGTGAAGTCTCAAGCCAATGGGCACTGACATAGCCACTGGGGGCTATAGGTAAGTGGAAAGTGTAGCTTGATACTGTGAGGAAGTATAAATTGTTACAATCTGATGAACTGGACCTTTGTTAATGGATGCAGTTCTTCAAATTTCCAATTGGAATGGAAGGATTCTTCATATCATGGAAAATATTTGTTTCCTCAGCATAATAGGTTGAAAATGGCAGGCAATATAGACATTGATTATCAAAAATGGGGGTTATAAAGTGACAAAGTGGCTGGCTTATAAGCTTTCGTGAGTGTACTTAGTTTCATTATGAGGGTGGTAAGCTAGAATCCCCACTGAATAGTTTTCTTCTGCTGATAGGATTTTATGATACAATTGTGAGTAATTGTTAGTAGGGTTAATTGTGATTTTCACAACTGTAACTGTAGAATATGTGTAACTAAAAGGGGGGAACATTTAATGTTTCATTTCAGGAACAGATGTTCTCAGGACTATCAAGAAAGAACATGAGTAGAATGTGAGAAACTATCTAGAAAAGCAAAGACAGCAGAGAGAGTAGCAGAGGTGATGGCAGTTGGAGATAGAGCAGCTGTGAATTGTAGGCCCCTGGATTGAGTAAGGCTGTATGCCTGCGGGCAGGAAGCTGGCTTGCAGATATTTCCTTAGGACATTTAAATGAATAACAAGCCTCGACTTTCGTTATTGAAATATTCTCTGAGTAAATTATTGAATGATGCAGAATGCATCAAAAAAAAGATAGAAGGAATACACAGAGTCATTGTACCAAAAGGAAATTATTAATGTTTAACCATTTCAAGAGGTACCATATGAACAAGAGCCAATGATACTCAGGGAGGAAGTCCAAAGTGCATTGAAGGAATTGGCAAAGAACAAGGCATCAGGAATTGATGGAATAAAAATTGGATTATTTCAAGAAAGTGAGGCTGCACAAAAGGCACTCACTCATCTCTGCCAAGAAATTTGGAAGACAACTATCTGACTGACTGATTGGAAGTGATCCATATTAGTGCCCATTCCAAAGAAAGGTGACCCAACGGAATGCGGAAATCATCGGATAATCTCTTTGATATCTCAAGCAAGTAAAGTTTTGCTAAAGGTAATACAGAAACAGCTGCAATCATACATTGACAGAGAACTTCCAGAGGTTCAAGCTGGATTCAGAAGAGGCCATGGAACGAGAGATATCATTGCTGATGTCCGATGGATCTTGGCTGAAAGCAGAGAATATCAGAAGGATGTTTACCTGTGCTTTATTGACTACGCAAAGGCTTTCGATTGTGTGGATCATGACAAGCTATGGACAACATTGAGAAGTATGAATATTCCAGAACACTTGTACTTCTGAGAAATCTGTACCTGGACCAAGAAGTAGTTGTTTGAACAGAGCATGGGAACACTGATTGTTTTAAAATTGGGAAAGGTGTGCGACAAGGCTGTGTTCTTTCACCATATTTATTCAACCTGTATGCTGAGCAAATAATACGAGAAGCTGGGTTCTATGAAGAAAAACGTGGTGTCAGGATTGGAGGAAGACTCATTAACAACCTGCGATATGCAGATGATACTACATTGCTTGCTGAAAGTGAAGAGGACTTGAAACATTTACTGATGAAGATCAAGGAACACAGCCTTCAGTATGGATTGCATCTCAATGTCAAGAAAACAAAAATCTTCACCACTGGACCAATAAACAACATTCTTATTAATGGAGAAAAGTTTGAAGTTGTCAAGGACTTCATTCTTCTTGGATCAACTATCAACAGTCGAGGAAGCAGCAGTCAAGAGATCAGATGATATATTGCATTAGGCAAATCTGCTGCACAGGAACTTTTTAAAGTGTTGAAGACCAAAGATGTCAGCTTGAGGACTAAGGTGCGCCTGACCCAAGCCATGGGCATGTGAAAATTGGACAGTAAATAAGGAAGATAATAGAAGAACTGATACCTTTGAATTGTGGTGTTGGAGTAGAATACTAAAAGTGCCATGGACTGGCAAAAGAAACAATAGATCTGTTTTGGAAGAAGTGCAGCCAGAGTGCTCCTTGGAGGCCAGGATGGCTAAGCTTCGTCTCTCATACTTTGTGCACATTGTCCAGAGGGAACAGTCGCTGGAAAAGGATGTCATTCTGGGTAAGATGGGGGGTCAGAGAAATAGAGGAAGACCCCAATGAGATAGATTGGCCAGGTGGCATCATTGATGGCATCGAGCGTGGAGGCGGTAGTGAGGTTGGCCCAGGATCAGACATTGTTTCTTTCTGCTGTGCAAGGGGTCGCTATGAGTCATTTCTGACTCGATGGCATCTGAAAACAACAAGAATATATATATATTTGTTGTTTTTCATATGTTCATTGAATATTATTGCTTTGTTCATTTGTGAAATATAATACACAAAAATGAAACCACAAGGAGGAGGTAGGATAATTGCTTTTGCAGGGAGGGGGTTATAATCAATAAGATGAAACAAAGCATACAGTTGGTTGAATGTAAAGCTGATGATCTTGTCTGTTAACCTTCAAATCACAATAAAGAATTAAAACACAGAAAAACTTTAAAGAGGTCTCGTGAACATATTTGCCTAATACAATATTTCATTTAATTTCTAATTAATATGTATTGTTTAATGCCGCTTTCATGAATATTGATTGTGGAGTGTTGATTGTGTCAAAAAATGAAGTCTTTGACAATGCCAATTTTTTCTCCATTTATCATGATTTTATTTATTGACCCAGTTGTGAGGACTTTTGTTTTCTTTACATTAACATGTAACCCATGCTGAAGGCTATGATCTTTGATCTTCTTCAGTAAGTCTTACTGTGAGTAAGTAAGATATCTTATTTTTAGCAAGTAAGGTTATATCATCTGTATATTGTACATTGTTACTGAATCTTCCTTCAAATCAGATGTCATGTTCTTCACCATATAAACCAGTTTCTCAGAATATTTACTCAGATAAATATTGTGAAAGAATAAAATTGGATAAGAATGGTGAAAGAGTAAAATTTGGCATACACCTATCCAAATTTTAATTATTCAGTATTTCCTTTTTCTGTTTGAATTTCTATCTCTTGGTCTATGTACACGGTTTTTATGAGCACAATTGTTTGTTCGGGGACACTCATTCTTCACAAAGTTATCCATAGTGTGCCATTATCCACACAGCTGAAAGCCTTTCCATAGTCAATAAAGCACAAGCAAACAAGTAAGCAACTAAACTCAGGGATACTGAATGGTTTAAAATAAGGAAATGTGTTTGCCAGGTCTGTATTCTTTCACCATACTAATTCAACCTGTATACTAAACAAATAATCTGAGTAACAGGAATTTATGAAGTGGGTGATATTAGGACTGGAGAAAGACTCATTAACAACCTTTGATATGCAGATGATGCATGTCGAGGTCCTATGTCGGGTTCTAGTCTCGACAAGGAAGTGTGGGTATCACAAAGAAGGGAGATCTGGCGGCGAAAGGTATAGAGAAAGAGAGAGACGAAATATATACAAAA
>NW_006408852.1:1602646-1613575 GCF_000296735.1 Chrysochloris asiatica
ACTTTTGTTTGTGAGCAAGATCTCAGGCACCAGGCTTCATTTATCTATATCTAAAATGCTACATTGTTCTTAATTATCACATTCCTACGTACTTTCAGGCGGAAGGTGAGCATCTGGGTTAAACTGATAATATTCAGAGGTGGTTTAATCGGGCTGCCACTGATCAACCCAGGGTCTGCGTAGGCTGTCCCCAGCAGATACATCCTTTCTTACTGGAAACAAGGAGGACTTATAATATTTACTGTGGCAATCAAATACTACATACAGCCTTCAGTATAGATTACACCTCATAGTAAAAAAACAAAAATTCTCACAACGGTATCAATACATAACAGCATGATAAATGTAGAAAAGATTGAAGTTCTCAAATACTTTAATATGCTTGGATTCACAATTAACATGAAGCATACAAATTGGATAAATATGTGAAAAAAGAAAACAGCAATCAAGAATTCAAACAATGTGTTGCATTTGGCAAATCTGCTACACAAGACCTCTTTGATGTTTATAAGAGCATAGATAATAATTTGAGAGCTAAAATGCATCTGACTCAAACCATGGTATTTTCATTTGCCTTCTATGCATGTGAAAGTTGGACAATAAGGAAGATTGAGAATAATTTATGCATTTAATTTATGGTGTTGAAGAATATATAAAGTACAACAGGATTCCAGAAGAAAAAAAATAAATCTGTGTTGAAAGAAGTACAGCTAGAGTGCTCTGTAGAAGCAATGATGCCGAGACTTTGTTTCTCATACTTTAGACATATTATCAGAAGAAGCAGTAACTGAAGGAGGACATTACGCTTAGTAAGGAAGACCCCAATGAGATGGATTCATACAATGGCAGCTGCAATGGGCTGAAGTGTAACAACAATTGTGAGGATGTTACAGAACTGGGCAGTGTTTGTTGTGTTGTTCAGTGTCACTAAGTGTCAGGATCAACTAAACAGCACCTATCAACAACAGCAAACATCTTTTTGATATTTTGTGTTTTCAGCCAAGATTCATCTCATGTCAGTAATGATATTCCTTGTTCCAAGTTCTTTTCTGAATTCATCTTGCATTTCTGGCAGTTCCCTGTCAACTTACTGCTGCACTCATTTTTAAATTTTCTTCAGAAAAATTGTACTTCTATATGATATTTATGATATTGTCTGATTATTTCCACATTTGACTCTTTGAAATGGGTGTACATATGGATCTCTTCCAATTAGTTGGACAAGCTTCCGAATTTTTTGGCATAGATGAGTGAATGCATACAGTGTTTCATCAGTTTGTTGAAAGATTTCAATTTGTATTCTGTCAATTCTGGGAGCCTTGCTTTTCATCAATGAAATATCAAGGACAATATGCACTAGCCAGACCTAGGAGAGATGCAGTGAACTTCTAGAAGAATATAAACACAACTAATACATGGGTATGATTTCTAGCCTCCAGAACTGAGAGAAAATAAATTTCTATTCTTTATAGCCATCAACTGCATGATATGTAGTTACTACAGACTTCTAAAATTCAGACAAGCATTATATCAAAAGCTAAATAAAACTCCAAACAGATTCTAATAATGTGGCAATATCTTTTTCTTTAAAACATCTTTTCAAAATCTCTATAGAATTATTAACGTATTCTTAGATTTGTGGAGTTATCTTTGACAGTTTAGGGGGAGGACATTATTTCTAACATTTTCTTTAGAAGTTTTTCAGTATTTCCTTAATTTAAGCACCTGATATCATTTGTCACTGTTTTTGGTACAATAGTAAAATAGCAAAAAAAAAAAAAAAAAATTAAATTTTTGAAAAGTTAAGAAGTAGCTCATAACTTCAAAACAGCATTTGAGCAACAAGTTCTAATAGCAGGAAATGTCTCAAGCAATTTCTCATACAGATAAAGCAAGTTTGTCATTATGTTCCTAAACTTCAAATCCAAATCCCCAGGATTTAGGGACTCTGATTGTCTTGTCTGGTTCCTGTGGCCATCATTCACCAAAATATAATTCATACCTTGAGTGACAGTCTAGACAACAGACCAGTAGGTAATGTGGTATGTATGGAATAAAGTAACAAGAAAAAAACTAGAGTGCACTTAAAAAAAAAAAAGTAGAGGCATACTTATCTAATAAAATAATATATCCACTATAAAGATGACAAGCATATTGACTTTGAGAAATGAATTCTGATTTCTCAGTCTTATTTAGCTTATTCGCAAATTTAAATTTCTTTGCTCATTAAATAATACTGCTATTCTGAATTCTAGGAAGCAGAATCCTCACATCTCAAGCAGAGATACAATTTATCTTCCCACTCACAAAATACAGAGCCAAAAAACATGAAAACAATATTAATCTATGAAGCAAAAGGAATTGTAATAAACGCAATATAAAAATGTAAGAATTCAAGCACTGTGTTTATATTATGATAACCTGGATTCAGGAAACTTGGTAGCTACATAAGATAAGCATTGGGCTTGTAACCCCAAGGCCTTCAGTTCATTGCCCACTAATTACTCTGTGAGAGGAAGATGAGGTTTTTGCTCCCTTGATGATTTAAAGTCTCAGAAACCCTATACGGGTTCTCTATCAGTTGGAACAGACTTGGCAGCACATAACAACAGCATCAGCTTGTATTTAGAAAAATCCAAAATATTTAAATGAAATATGAATGAAAATAATAAATTCAGCAATGTTATTTAGGTCCAAACAAAGGATTGTTACATACATCTGATTACCAATGATTTCAAGATTGTTGTTGTTGTTAAGTGCCATCGAGTCAGTTCCGACCCATAGAGACCCTGAACAGGGTTTCCGAGGCTGTAAATCTTTACGGGAGCAGAAAGCCTCATCTTTCTCCCGCGGAGCAGCTGGTAGTTTTGAACTGCTGGCCTTGCGGTTCGCAGCCCGATTTGTAACCACTATGCTACTAGAGCTCCATAGGATCTATATTTTCAATATAGGAACTGATTACATAATTCTGTGTAAGGAATAGCAGCATGTGCATGTTCCTTATGTTAATTCTGTCAAAATATTGACACGATGGAGCTAAATACATTTCACATATATTTAGTGACAATTTTTATTCAAATTACATAACAGAATACATAAGTGAAGGAAGTGAAATTTCTAACATTAGAAGGGGTAGAAAATGTAAGAAATTAAAAAAAAATTAAGTTCGGAGTACAAAAATGTGGATATATCTCTATGCATCAAGTAAGACAAGAAATATGTTTGTAGTGTGATTGACAAAAATGTTATAAAATTTAAAGGTCACTTATGGAACTATGCAACAAAAAAAATGTTAATATATTTACATAAGATATACTTATTAATACATCAGTGTCTCTAAGACAAGCTCTGTACTGCTAACTGCAAAATTGGTGGTTAAAATGCACCTGCAACTCTTTGAAAACCCTATACAGGTTATCTTTGAGTTGGAATCTATTCAATGGCACTAAACAACAACAACAACATTAACACATTATAACTGTGGATATATTAATTTTAAAATACTACACCTAGAGGAAAGAGAAACAGAAAGAACAAATACCTTGAATTTTTGGATTTTTATTTTTACTAACTTCCTGCATTGTTATCATATTCTACAATTAATAAAATTACATGTAAGTAACAAAAGTACGTAGCAAAAGGACTTCTGGTTATAGCCATGGAGGGCTAGAACTGAGATCGAAGTATCCAGCTGATATGAAGTGAGGGGAGACACACAAAAACAACCAAAATTGTAGCTAGTACCCATTTGGCCTAGCTTTGATGGCTTGATGATCAGAACTTGACTAGAGGAAGATAAAAATAAATAAATAATTTTATAAAGGAAACAAGTGTAAATTGCTACAATTTGATGAACTTGACATATACTTATGGATGTAGTAGCTCAAAATACCAACTGAGAGGGAAGGAGTCTTCACATCTAAGGATCAATCCTATCACCTCTGTATACAGAGTTGACAGGATTGAGCATTGGCTATCTAAAATGGGGGTGTTACAAAGACACAAAGTAACTGGCTTACAAGTTTCCAAGAGGGAGTTTAGTTTCAGAGGGTGTGGGGGAAGGCAGAATCTCCTCTGAATAAAATACATCTTGTCTATATGGGTCTGGTAAAAAGAGATGGGATAAGATTCTTATGATTCAATAGTGAATAATTGTTATAATGACAAATTGCAACCGTCACAACTGTAAAGGTAGAAATTTTGTAACAAAAAGAGGGAGTATTTAATCCTACAGTCCAGCAACAGAGGACCCTAGGACCATCAAGGGAGAAGAGCATGAGCAGAATGTGGGACCCAATCCAGAGAAACAGTGAGACGAGGGATGGAGACAGAGATGAGATAAAGGAGAAATAGAGCAGCTGAGAACTCTAGACTCATGGAAAGAGAAAGGCTATGTGCTGGTGGCCAAGAGTCAGGCTTGCAGAATTTGCCCTTTAGTTGTTTAGATGATTATATATATTTATGTACATCCTAAAAACAACAACAACAAAACCGGAATGGAAGAAAATACTATTGAATGCTGATGCTTAGAGAAGACTATAATCATTACAATGAAATATTGAGTAAAAAATTGATGTTCCCCCATGTAAAGTATCACACAATTTACACACACATACAAGAAAAAAAAACCAAAAACTTAAAAAAATATGTTTGAGAGCAAAGGGAAAAAAAAGACAAACAAAGAACCTGCATGTATGTAATAAAAGTATGTAATAAAAGAATTCCTGGTGTGGTGCCATAGGATAAGCATTACACTGCTAAATAAAAGATCAGTGGTTCAAATCCACCAATTTTTCCTCAGAAACCCTATACAGATGCTATAAGTCAGAGCCAACTCAACAGCACTTAACAACAATGATAACATTTAATAAAAGTTAAAAGGTCTCATTGTCCCATATAAATCATTCAATTTCTTTATCAATCAGTTATTTTCTTTCTCTTTAATGTCATTAATTTATTTTTAATAAAGTTTTCCTCAAAGTGTATACATGACAGTTTATTAAAGTTGAACTCTTATAGAAATGCTTATGTCAAGACTAAATAAAGTCAGAATGAGCAAGTTGCTAACAACATGCTCATAAAAGGAAATGAGGATCTTTCTAGGGCAAATGTCTATAGAAATGGTCACTAACAAGATGGATTTTTCCTGAACATTTGGGATACAGAGGCTATAAATACCAAGAAACTGGCAATGCATAGATGTCTTGAGGTAAATTTATTTCTCTTAGTCCATTTTCTAAGAAATTATGGTTCATCTGTTATGTTGGTCTATCATGAAGCAGTGCTGTGCTGATGTTATATTTTTCATGCAAATAACTGTCTCAGTATTTATATATAAAGCTCATTTTCAAGAATATCATGAAATATTTAGAACTGTGTCTGAGGAGTTAGTTGTCCAATGAGCACATCTGGTGAGTAGCTACTAATGTAACAGAGAATGGGGTCAGAAAATCTTCTGACAGGTACCTGCTGCTAATGGTGTCTCCCAGGTAAAAGGGGAAAAAAGAGAAAATTATGCAATTATAAACTAAGATTCAAATAATTTTACCAGTTCAGATTTAGAAAAATAAAAGAAACTAACAAACCAAAAATCCAACTAATTTTGTATATTGTTTAACTTTCCTTAGCTAATGTTAATATTTTTTAGGCCCTTTGAAGATTGATTTCAATAACTCAACATATATTCAAAGAATGAGGGTTAGATAATCAGTATGGATTGCATCTCAATGTAAAGAAAACAAAAAATCTCACCACTGACCAATAAATAACATTCTTTTCAGTGGAGAAAAGATTGAAGTTATCAAGGACTTCATTCTTCTGGGATCAACTCATAGAAGCACCAGTCAAGAAATCAAACAACGTATTGCATTAGGAAAATCTGCTGCACCAGACCAGAGCAAAGATGTCAGCTTGAGGACTAAGGTGTGCCTGACCCATGGTATGATATTTCCAATAACCTCATATGCATGTGAAAAGTAGACTGTGAATAAGGGAGACCATAGAAGAATGGAAGCATTTGAGTTATGGTGTTGGAGGAGAATATTGAAAGTGCCATGGGCTGCCAAAAGAACCAACAGATCTGTGTTAGAAGAAGTGCAGCCAGAGTGCTCTTTGGAAGCCAGGATGACCAAACTTTGTCTGTTATACTTTGAACATACTGTCAGGAGGGACCAGTCACTGGAGAAGGATATCATGCTTGGTAAGGTTTAGGGTCAGAGAAAAAGAGGAAGACCCCCAGTGAGATGGATTGGGAAAGTGACAGCATCAATGGGCTCAAGCATGGCAACAATTGTGAGGTTGGCCAAGGACCAGGCAGTGTTTCGTTCTGTTGTACATACAGTTGCTATGAGTCAGTACTGACTCGATGGCACCTAACAACAAAAACAATGGACAAAATATTATATGATCCAGAAAGCATCAAATAGAATATGGAAGGAATGCACAGAGCTACTGTACCAAAAAGAAATGACTGATGTTCAACCATTGCTAGAGGTTGCATATGATCAAGAGCTGATGATACAATTTGAAATCTTTCAACAAACTGGTGGATCACTGGAGACATTCATCTATGTGAAGAAATTTGGATTACACCTACCTAGCCAACTAACAGGAAGACATTCATATCTGGATCTATTTCAAAGAGAACTGAACAAAGGAAATGTGGAAATCATTGGACAGTATCATTAATTTCATGTATAAGTAAAATTTTACAAAATATAATACAAAAATGGCTGCAACCATACACTGACAAAGAACTTGCAGAGGCTCAAACATGATTCAGAAGAGAACATGGAATGAGGGATACCAGACAGATGTTTTCCTGTGCTTCATTGACTATTCAAAGTCTTTCAATTGTGTGGATTATGGCAAGCTTTGAAACACATTAAAGAAAATGAGTATTCCAGTACTTGTAATGGTCCTCATGAGGAATCTTAACATAAATGATTTTTTTCATAATTTGGTGTGCCTTTATAAACTCAAAATCCAGGTAAACATCTTTCTGTTATTGCCAGATTTCAGCCAACATCCATCTGACATCAACAACATCCTTCTTTCTGTATCTACTTCTGAAACCAACTTCAATTTCTATCAGTTCCTTTTTGATGTTCTGCTGTAACAATTTAAAAATTGTCTTCAGCAAACATCTATTTGCATGTAACATTGATGATGCTGTATAATTATATCCGTGTTCTGTTGAATCATATTTCTTTGGAATGGACTCAAATATGGATTTCTTCAAGTAGGTTGACTGAATAGCAGCCTTTCAAATCCACTGGCAATTACTAGTAAGGATATTTAGCATAGCATTCATTTGTTGAAATATATCCCTTGGCAACCTGTTAATTTCCTTAGCCTTGCTTTTTGTCAGGCAGCTTGTACTTCTTCCTTTATTACCATCAGATTTTTATCATAGGCTTCCTTCTGCAATGACTACATATTGACCAATTAACTATTGTATAGCAATTCTATGCATTTCTTCCCTCTTTTCTTGATGTTTCCTGTGTTGTTCAATGTTTTGCCCATACAATTCCTTCATATAGCATCTTGAGACTTGTATTTTTTCTTCAGTTCTTTCAGCTTGAGAAATACCAAGTGTATTCTTTCATTTTTTTATTTTCTAACTTGGATCTTTGCATATTTCATTAGAATCTTTATGTTGTCTTCTTGATTAGTCCTTTGAAACTTGTAATGAATTGTGTTACTTCATCATATCATCTCTTTGCTTTAGTTATTCTATGCAAGTGTAAGAATTTATTCTGACATCCAGTTTGGTCTTTCTTTCCTGTCTTTTAAATGATCTTTTGATTTCTTTATGTGTGATGTTCTTGTTGTCATCCCACAGTTCATCTGGTTTCAAGTGGGATACACTCAAGGTCATATTTTGACTTTCATGGAATTGTTTTACTGTTCTTCAGCTTCAATTCTAACTTGCAAGTAAACAAATGACATTCTCTTCTGCAGCCAGGCACTGACCTTATTTTGATTGACATTATTGTGCTTCCTTATTTTCTTTCCATTGATGGTGTTGATATGATCTCTGTGTATTCCACACATGTGCATAAAAGCTATTTATGTTTTTGAAAAAGGTATTAGTAATGAATAAGTCATTTGTCTTGCAGCATTCTATAATAGTACCTGTGGTGTTATTTCTATAACCAATGCCATGTTTTCCAACTGAAAATTTTTCTTTGTTTCTAGATTTTACAATCACCAGTAATTATCAGTATGTCTTGATTTCACATTTGATCAGTTTCAGGCTGCAGAAATTAGTTAAAATATTAAACGTATTTTTATTTTGCTCAAGTGGTTGCTATGTAAATTTGTTAGACTGATTTTAATTTGTATTCCCTGTAACTATACAGACAGTCTTTAATCATACTTACTCAGTCTCAACGCTGAGCAAATAATCTGAGAAGCTGGATTATATGAAGAAAAATGTGGCATCAGTATTGAAGGAAGAATAACTAACAACTTGGAATACACACATGATAAAATGCTGAAAGCAAAGAGGACTTAAAGTATTTACCAATGAATACCAAATACCACAACCTTCAGTTTGGGTTCCACCTCAATATAAAGAAAAAAAAAAAAATCCTCATCACTGGACCAATAAATAACATAATGATAAATTGAGAGAAGGCATTAGAATTGTCAAAGACTTCATTTTACTTGGATTTATCATTAATACTCATGGAATTCGCAGTAATGAACTAAAATGACATATTGCATTAGGCAAATCTGCTGTATAAAAGACCTCTCCAAAGTGTTTTAGACCAAAGATGCCAGTTTGAGGACTAAAGTATGCTTTGCCCAAGCATGCTATATTCAATAGCCTTATATGCACGTGAAAATTGGACAATGAATAAGGAAAATCATAGAAGAAATGATGCATTTGAGTTATGACCTTGGAGAAAAATATTAAACATACCTTTGACTACCAGCAGAACAAACTAATTTGTTTTGGAAAAATTACAACCAACAAGCCCTTAGAAATCAAGATGGCCAGACTTGGTCTCATACTTTGTACATATTGTCAGAAGTGACCAGTCCCTGCATAAGACATCATCCATGGTAAAGTCAAAGTTCATCGAAAAAGAAGGAGATCTCCAACAAAATGGATTGTCACAGTGGCAGCAGCAATAGACTGAAGCACAGCAACAATTGTGAGGATGGTGCAGGACCAGGCTGTGTTTCATTATATTGCACATAGGATCGCTGTGGATAGGAACCAACTCAGTGTAACCTAACAACAAAAACATATAGATATCATCCTATCATTGACAGAGTTGTTTTTCAGGATAGATCTTGAAATGTTCTTTTTGATGATAAGTGTGACTTCACTCTTCTTAAGCTTGTCATTCCTGGCATAGTAGAGCATATGCTTCTATAATTCAAAACGGCCAATACTAGTCCATTTCAGCTACTATTTCTCAGGATATCAAACTTTGTGCATTCCATTTCATTTTTGACAACATCCAATTTTTCTAGACTCATACTTTGTACATTCTAATTATTAATAGACATTTTCTGATTTTCTTCCCATTTTGAATCATGACATATCAACAAATGAAGGTCCCAAATGCCTCATTCCATCTACATCATTAAGGTCAAGTCTACCACTCTTTGCCAATCATATTCTGAGTTCCTTTCATGTTGCTATGCTTAGATTCTCATCTCCATGCACTATTTCAGACAATAATCCACTGGAATAAGATTTTTACTGGTCAATTTTTTTTTAAATAGATAGGCAGGTACTAGTCCGTGTTAATATGGAATATCTGTGAATACCTGTACATCATAGATGTGACATATCTGCTATTTGAAATACCACTGGGATAGTTTCTAATACAAGTATAGTTTTTAATACTAATTGATAGCAACGGTGGTGAAGGTATGCCGTCAAGTCAGTTCTGACTCATAATGATTCTGTATACAATTTCTGAGGCTGTATATCTTTATGGGAGAAGAAAACCTCATTTTTCTCCTGAAAAGTGACTGGTAGATTTGAACTGCTGACCTTTCAATTAGGAGCAAAAACCATCAGTGTATAAAAAATTGAAAGATGAGTATAGGTGCTCATTTAGTTACCCAGTTGTTGTTTCTATGTGTCTTATAATCGGCTCTAACTCATAGTTACACTATGCACAACAGAATGAAGCACTGCCCGGCATTCCTCAAAATTGCTGTTACATTTGAACCCATTACTGATACCACTGTGTCAATCCATCACTTTGGGGGTCTTCCTCATTTTCACTGACTCTCTACTTTACAAATCATGATGTCCTTTCCCAGGGATTTCCAACACCATATTTCAACTACGTTGATTCTTCTACAACCTTGCTTATGCATTGTCCAACTTTCACCTGCATATGACATGATTGAAAATATCATGACTTGGGTCAGGCACACCTTAATCTTCAAACTGATATCTTAACTCTTGATCAGTTAAAAGAGGTCTTGGGCACCTTATTTCCTGAATGTAATATATAGTTTAATTTTTTGATTGCTGTTTCCATGAGTGTTGATTGTGAATCCAATAAAAATGAAGTCTTTGATTTTTTTTTTTCTCCCTTTATCATGGTGCTATTTATTAGTCTAGTTGTGAGGAGTTTTGTTTTCTTTACAATGAGGTTCAATCTATACTGAAGGCTGTAGTCTTTTATCTTCATAAGTTAATATTTTAAGTCCTCTTCAGTTTCAGCAAGCAAGTATATATCATGTGCATATCATAGGTTGTTAATGAGTATTATTCTAATCCCTATGCCAGATTCTTCTTTCATATAATCGGCTTCTCAGTTTATATGCTCAGCATATAGATTGTAAAAGTTTGGTGGAAGGCTACAACCCTGGTACACACCTATCCTGGTTTTAGACCATGCAATATCCCCTTTTTCTACCTTTTGGTCTACTTACATACAAATTCCTCAT
>NW_006408852.1:1613675-1628549 GCF_000296735.1 Chrysochloris asiatica
GTTCGCAGCCCGATTTGTAACCACTATGCTACTAGAGCTCCATAGGATCTATATTTTCAATATAGGAACTGATTACATAATTCTGTGTAAGGAATAGCAGCATGTGCATGTTCCTTATGTTAATTCTGTCAAAATATTGACACGATGGAGCTAAATACATTTCACATATATTTAGTGACAATTTTTATTCAAATTACATAACAGAATACATAAGTGAAGGAAGTGAAATTTCTAACATTAGAAGGGGTAGAAAATGTAAGAAATTAAAAAAAAATTAAGTTCGGAGTACAAAAATGTGGATATATCTCTATGCATCAAGTAAGACAAGAAATATGTTTGTAGTGTGATTGACAAAAATGTTATAAAATTTAAAGGTCACTTATGGAACTATGCAACAAAAAAAATGTTAATATATTTACATAAGATATACTTATTAATACATCAGTGTCTCTAAGACAAGCTCTGTACTGCTAACTGCAAAATTGGTGGTTAAAATGCACCTGCAACTCTTTGAAAACCCTATACAGGTTATCTTTGAGTTGGAATCTATTCAATGGCACTAAACAACAACAACAACATTAACACATTATAACTGTGGATATATTAATTTTAAAATACTACACCTAGAGGAAAGAGAAACAGAAAGAACAAATACCTTGAATTTTTGGATTTTTATTTTTACTAACTTCCTGCATTGTTATCATATTCTACAATTAATAAAATTACATGTAAGTAACAAAAGTACGTAGCAAAAGGACTTCTGGTTATAGCCATGGAGGGCTAGAACTGAGATCGAAGTATCCAGCTGATATGAAGTGAGGGGAGACACACAAAAACAACCAAAATTGTAGCTAGTACCCATTTGGCCTAGCTTTGATGGCTTGATGATCAGAACTTGACTAGAGGAAGATAAAAATAAATAAATAATTTTATAAAGGAAACAAGTGTAAATTGCTACAATTTGATGAACTTGACATATACTTATGGATGTAGTAGCTCAAAATACCAACTGAGAGGGAAGGAGTCTTCACATCTAAGGATCAATCCTATCACCTCTGTATACAGAGTTGACAGGATTGAGCATTGGCTATCTAAAATGGGGGTGTTACAAAGACACAAAGTAACTGGCTTACAAGTTTCCAAGAGGGAGTTTAGTTTCAGAGGGTGTGGGGGAAGGCAGAATCTCCTCTGAATAAAATACATCTTGTCTATATGGGTCTGGTAAAAAGAGATGGGATAAGATTCTTATGATTCAATAGTGAATAATTGTTATAATGACAAATTGCAACCGTCACAACTGTAAAGGTAGAAATTTTGTAACAAAAAGAGGGAGTATTTAATCCTACAGTCCAGCAACAGAGGACCCTAGGACCATCAAGGGAGAAGAGCATGAGCAGAATGTGGGACCCAATCCAGAGAAACAGTGAGACGAGGGATGGAGACAGAGATGAGATAAAGGAGAAATAGAGCAGCTGAGAACTCTAGACTCATGGAAAGAGAAAGGCTATGTGCTGGTGGCCAAGAGTCAGGCTTGCAGAATTTGCCCTTTAGTTGTTTAGATGATTATATATATTTATGTACATCCTAAAAACAACAACAACAAAACCGGAATGGAAGAAAATACTATTGAATGCTGATGCTTAGAGAAGACTATAATCATTACAATGAAATATTGAGTAAAAAATTGATGTTCCCCCATGTAAAGTATCACACAATTTACACACACAGTTTCCTGTCAATGTACTGTTTCAATCTTTTTGAATCATCTTCAGCAAAACTGTACCTCCATGTGATATCAATGCTATTGTTCAATGATTTCCACATTCTAGTGGGTTACCTTTCTTTGAATTGGGCACAAATAGGGATATTTTCCTATCAATTTGTCAGGCAGCCATCTTCCAAATTTCTTGGCATACAGGACTGAGAACATGATCACCTTCAGTGTTGCATTAGTTTATTGAAACGTTTCCATTTGTATTCTATCAATTCCTGGAGACTTGCTTTTCACTAATGCCTTTAGTGCAGCTTGATCTTCCTGGTTCAGTACTATTGATTCTTGATCATATGCTACCCTTTAAAATGTTTGAACATTGACCATTTCTTTTAAGTCCAGTGTCTATTACTTCCATCTTCTTTTGATGTTTTCTGCGTCATCCAATATTTCACTCATGGAGTTCTACAATATTTCAATTAGAGGCTCTAATTTTTATTTCAGTTCTTTCAACTTGAAGAACTAATGAACAAGTTCTTCTCCTTTAGTTTTCTGACTCTAGGTCTTAGTGCATTTTATTATAATACTTTGTCTTTTCAATTTTTCTATTTAGTTCTTTCACTTCATCATTTATAACATTCATTTTAGCTCTCTATGCTCAAGTTTAAGTTCTAGGGTTTCTTTTAATCTTTGTTTTTGTCTTTTCTTTCCTTTCATTATTTTAATAGCTTTTTGATTTCTTCCTGTATGATGTACTTGATGTCATCCTACAACTCTTTTGGTCTTTCCACATTAGGGTCTAATGTACTAAATCTGTTCTTGAAATATTCTCTACCTTCAGGTGGGATATTGATGTGTTGTTAAGTGCCATCGAGTCAATTCCAACCTATAGCGACCCTGTATAGAGTTTCCCAGGAGCAGCTGGTGAGCTTGAAGCACTGACCTTGCAATTCAAACACTTTGAATTCGGGTTCATTAAATCACAGAGCCACACCAGGACTCCAGGTGAGATATTTGTTATTGTTAGGTGCCATCAAGTCAGTACCAACTCATAGTGACTGCATGTTTACAACGGAACGAAGCACTGCCTGGTCCTGGGCCAACCTCACAATTGTTGCCATGCTTGACCCCATTGATACTGCCACTTTGCCAATCCATCTCTCTGGGGGTCTTCCTCTTTTTTCTCTGACCCTCCACCTGACCAAACATGATATCCTTCTCCAGCAACTGGTCCCTCCTGACAATATGCCCAAAGTATGAGAGACTGAGTTTGGCCATCCTGGTCTCCAAGGAGCACTCTGGCTGCACTTCTTCCAACACAGATTTGTTGGTTCTTTTGGCAGCCCATGGCACTTTCAATATTCTCCTTCAATACCATAACTCAAAAGCATCAATTCTTCTACGGTCTTCCTTATTCACTGTCCAGCTTTCGCAGGCATATGAGGTTATTAAAAATACCATGGCTTGGATCAGGTGCACCTTAGTCTTCAAGCTGACATCTTTGCTCTTCAACACTTTAAAAAGGTCTTGTGCAACAGATTTGCCTAATGCAAATTCTATCATGCTATCTCCAGCAGCATTTCTATAAATAAGGCCATATTTTCTGTTTCCAACTTTCATATTATAATCATCAGTAACTATCAGTTCATCTTGATTGGGTATTTGATCAAGTTTAGACTCTAGAAATTGGTATATTTCTTCAATTTCATCATCACTGGCTTTAATGGTTGGTTCATAAATTTTGTATAATCATAGTATTATCTGGTATTCCTTGATGGCATATAGATATTATCCTATCACAGATAGCATTTTCCTTCAAAATAGAGCTTGAAATGTTCTTTTTTTGACAATGAATGTGACATCTTTCATTTTCAATTTGTTATTCCTGGCATAGTGAACCATATGATTGTCAAATTCAAAATGGCCACTATCATTTCATTTTAGATCAGTAATTCAAAGAGTGTCTATCTTTGTTCATTCCATTTCATTTTTGACAACTTCCAATTTTCCTAAATTCAAAATTTATATATTACTTGTTCTGATTATTAACAGATATTTGCAGATATTTCTTCTCATTTTGAATATTGTCCCATCATCAAATGAAAATCCATGAAGCTGTACTCCATTCATATCATCATAGTCAACTCTTATTTTGAAAAATCAGCCCTTCCCCATTCATATTTTGAGTGTCTTTCAGCCTGAGGGGATCATATTACAGAACTATATCTGACAAGATTCTGTCACTACAAATAATTTTATCTTCAGGCACTATAGCTGACAATATTCCACTGTTATTCCTAATGTTATTGCGCCAGACTTCAAAGACATTTTAACTGCAAGGTTGTAGGTTCAAGCTCACCAGTTGCTCCTCGGAAACCCTGTTGTTATTGTTGTGTGCCGTGGAGTCGTGTACGACCCATAGTGGCCCTGTAGAAGGTTTCCGAGGCTGTAAATCTTTACGGAAACAGAAAGCCTCATCTCTCTCCCGCGGAGAGGCTGGTGGATTAGAACTGCTGACCGTAAGGTTCGCAGCCAGATTCTTAACCACTACATACTGCCAAAACAACCAATAAATGTGTTTTGGAAGAAATGCAGCCAGAGTGCTCCTTGGAGAGCAAGATAGCTAAGCTTCGTCTCTCATACTTTGGGCATATTGTCAGGAGGGAACAGTCGCTGGAGAAGAATGTCATGCTGGGTAAGATGGAGGGTCAGAGAAAAAGAGGAAGAACCCCAACGAGATGGATCGGCCAGGTGGCTACATTGATGGCATCAAGTGTGGCAGTGGTAGTGAGGTTGGCCCAGGATCGGACATTGTTTCGTTCTACTGTGCATGGGGTCGCTGTTAGTCGGTTCCAACTCGATGGCACCTGACAACAACAACAATTCCTAGTGTAGTCTGTCTCTCATTATTCCTAGTCTCTTAATTTGGAAGCTCCATTGAAACTTGTCCAACCTGGGTGACACTCCTGGTATGTAAAATACTAATGGTTTCTAGCATCACACTATCACACAAGTCACCACAGTATGACAAACTGACAGAGATGTGATGGACTTATACTACTTACCATATTGAAAAGAATAGCTCTTAAAATACTTGGAAACAATCACTTGGAAACTTTCTAACTTTCCAAGATTACTTGAAAAGTACTAGTTATAAATAAATCATGCACAGAATCTTATATTTTAATCCTACTTGTACCCTGTCCATGAATTCAGTGTATGGGTTGCTTTTGCTTCATATTGTGCTAGGTGAACATGGATGCAAATTTTATTTCCAACATTCAGAATGGATTATTTAATGTATATGTAAAGTTCTGCTTGATTTTTCTAAAAAATGTTATTCACTCCAAATATAAATAATTTCTAATATAAAGAATATCTTTATTTTCAAACACTATTTTAAAAAATCCTTATTTAAGTCTCATTAAAAGGAATAAGTGAACATTTGGATTTTAATTTTCAAAAGACTTTTTCTCATTTAGCTAACAGGTAAAGGGGAGTTTGTCTCATTCATGCTAAGATTTTAAAAATCAAAATATAATTATCCTGTTCATTAGTTGTTGAAGTTGGTTATTTTATTTCATATTGCTTATAAGTTATGATCTCTTCAACACTTCAGTAAACAACAGATGGAGTATATATATTCCAATCCACTTGCCCCTATTATATAAGAAAATTATATATTTTTCCCTTGATAAACTAGATGAACTAGAAATTATAATAAAGAAAGAGAGAGAGGAAGGCAATTCATCATTACTTGGATTATTGTGAATACATATGAGAAGTTTTATTTTCAGTAAGGCTTCTAAGGCCATGGAAACAAAAGAGGTGGGAAGACAATATTGATATGGCAAATTGCTCTTTATTTAAAGATGCTTTTTAATATGAATATGACTTTATGAGTTGTCAAATAAAGATGACACACAGAGATAAAAATAAAATGTCAGAACAAAAATGTTCTTTTCTTTTCTGTGAATAAATTTACATGTCAGTCAAGTATCTGTCAGTGCATCTGCTGAATGAGTGGCATATCTTAAGTAAGTAAAAGCAGAAGGAGAGTAGCTAACAAGAATTACTAAAAGGAGAAGTGGCAAAATTGACAGCTTTGATGACTGAGAATTCTTCTCTACCCACAGAATGTATTCAGTAAAAATAATGCCTCCAAGCAAGTAAAGAAATAGTGACAGAATTACCAACTGTGTTGGAGAGGAATGTAAACATATGCAGATAATGATTTTAAGATTATTCTAATTAAGTAATGGACAGCATGTAGGATTATTTTTTCATCCATGGAAAAAGGTATTAGCATTTCATTAACATGTATTAATATACTATTCTCATGATATTTCTTTTGTTAGGATCAGAGAATTCTTTGTCATTCCTTAAGTGAGAGATGGAAAACTATTTTGGATAAAGTTAATATGTTGTTTTTGAAAAGAAAGGCTACCTGGGGGTATTCACAGTTGAAATGGATTCTATTGTAAAAGTATATTCAGACTTCTATAATCTCCAAATTTACTGAAACCTCACATAGTAACACAATAACACCACCCTACTTTAAGAAGTGTCATGTTTCTGTTACAGTGTTTAAATTTAAAATGGTTGTTTTTCCTAAGCGCAGTTCAAAGTAACTATCTTTTCCTTACAATTTCAATTGTAAAATTGCAAGAAAAATTCTTCTGAAATTTGAAGATTATACACTTGATTGAACTTTTATATAGTATTCCTAATTTTTTTAAGCTTTTCATTCCAATTTATAATATATCCTACTTTTGTTTTTGGTGCAGTTGTCAGATTAGACTCATAGGGACTATGCATAGCAAAATGAAAATTTCCCCAATCTTGTCCCATCCTCATAATCGTTGTTATGTTTGAATCCATCATTGAATCATTGGGTCAATCCATCGTGTTGAGGACCTTTCATTTTTTGCTGACTCTCTGGCTCACTAAGTATGATGTCCTTCTCCAGGACCTGACCCTTCCTAATGGCATGTTCAAAGCACATGAGACAAAGTCACATCATCTTCACATTTAAGAACATTCTAGCTGTAAATCTTCCAGGACAGATTAGTTTATTCTAGCAGTCCATGGTATATTCAATTTTCTCAGCAACACTGTAATTTAAAAGCATTCATTCTCCAATATTCCTTATCTATTGTTCAACTTTCACATACAGATAAGACGATTGAAAATATCATGGCTTCTGTCAGGTAAATGTTAGTCCTCACAGTGACATATTTGCTTTTGAACACTTTAAAGAGGTCTTTTCAACAGATTTGCCCAATGCAATGTGTTATTTGATTTCTTTACTACTGTTGCCATGGGCTTTGATTGTGGAGCCAAGTAAAATAAAATGTTTTACAGCATCAATCTTTTCTCCCTTTATTGTCTACTGGTACAGTTTGAGCATTTTTCCTTTAAGGTTTAATTCATACTAAAGATTATAATCTTTGATTTTCTTCAGATAAATTTTCAATTCCTTTTGTTTTTTAGCAAGTAAGTTTGTATGATTTTCATATCAAAGTCTGTTAGTGGATCTTGCTCTAATTCTGATGTCACATTTTCTTCATACAGCTCATCTTCATGAGTTGTCTGCTCAGTCTACCTATTGGATAAGTTTGATGAAAGGTTATACCTGCTACAATATTTTAAAAAGTTGAAACCAGGCAGTGCTTTCTTGTTCTATTTGAGTGACTGTCTTTTGGCTTATGTAAAAGTACAGCATGAGATAATTAATTGTTCAGGAATTCCCATTCTTCTCATCTTCTATATATTTTTATTCTATTCTTATTAAATTCAAAATATTGCTATTATCTCTCATCTCTTACTGGAGTATGCTATAAGCCAAGCTCTGTTTATAATTTGCAGGCTTATCTCCTTTAATTCCACTTAATACTAGTTTAGAGGATGCACTTTTAACTTTATGTTTTTTTTTCTTTTCCAACTTTTGTTGTCTATTACTTATTTTTAGGTGGCCCCTGGTTAATACAAACAGTTAAGAGTTCAACTACTAGTCATGGTTGGCTCCATGTAAGACAGGTCTGGCAATCTTCTTCCAAAATGTAATAGCCACTAAAAAGCCTATGGAGCACAATTTCTAATCTGAAGCCCATAAGGTTCTTATGAGTTGGAATTGATTCAATGACAATAACCAAAATCATAACAAAACAAAACAAAAAATATGTCCAGAATTTATTTTTTTCACAATAAAATTTCTGTTCTGTCTTCATCTGTGTGTAGGTTTTATGCTGTATTTTGTTTTCTCATGTCAGCAAAATTATTGCAATAATTTCAATTCAATTTTGCAGTAGGACTATAACCAAGCACTATATTTGCATCTCTTTTCCAGAAGATCCTTGAGGATACTAGCTCATTACTCATGGGCCAGAAATATGCATTTCTGTTTCTGTGATGTCGGAGTCCTGGTGGTACAGAGGTTAAGTTCTCAGCTACGAAGTGAAAGGTTTGAACTCACCAGTCATTCCACAGGAGAGTGATGTGGTTGTCTGTTTCCATGAAGATTATTCGTTGACATTGTGTCATTTCTGACTTCATAGAGAACCTATAAGAGAGCATGGAATTGCCCCATAGGGTTTCTAAAGTTGTAAATGTCTACAGAAGCAAACTGCCACATATTTCTCCTTTGAAAACCTTAGCAGACAGATCAGTTCTGTCCATTTGGGTTACTGTGTGATAGAATCAACTTAACAGCAATGGATTTAGTCTTGTGGTACATTCCTAGTATTGCTATATCTATTTTGCTGTTATTGTGTCTTGTTATGCGCTGTCAAGTGGATTCCAACACATATTATTTCATTTGGTTTAGACTTATCAAAAAGTATTGCCCATTAAATTTCCTTGATGTCCATGTCAACCTAATATGTGAACAAAATTTCTGAAAGCAGTGAGAAAAGGAGAAAAAGGGAAGCTTTGAAAGTAACCAATAATATATATCACAGGATATTACTAAAAAAGAATTGAAAAGCACATGTGAAGTTGTATATATATATATATATATATAATAGCATCTTAGAAATATAACTTAACTGAGTGATATTATTTTACTTCAAAGTGTTATCAGAGGCAACAGGCCAACAATAATTACATATTATATTTTCCAACAAGGCATCTAATTTTACATACAATAAATTAGATAATAAATAAAATTAAATCAATATATGATATTTTCTAAGCTATTATTAGCTGGTAGATTGGATTTTCCAATTTGACTTGAGATAATGACATTTGTTTCCTGAGATTTGAACACATAATTCCATTTGTTATTATCTAATGAAATCATTGTTGTTAGGTTCTGTGCACAGCAGAACGAAACACTGCCGGATCCTGGGCCAACCTCACGCTTTGCTTGCCACGCTTGAGTCCATCGAAGCTGCCACTTGGCCAATCCATCTCGTTGGGGTCTACCTCTTTTCTCTGACCCTCCACCTTACCAAACATGATATCCTTCTCCAGTGACTGGTCCCTATTAACAACATGTAAGAAGTATAAGAGACAAGCCTGGCCATCCTGGCCTCCAACGAGTACTGTGGCTGTACTTCTTCCAACACAGATCTAATCGTTCTTTTGGCAGCCCATGGTACTTTCAATATTCTCCTCCAACACCACAACTCAAAAGCATCAATTCTTCCACAGTCTTCCTAATTCACTGTCCAGCTTCCGCATGCATATGAGGTTACTGAAAATGCCATAGCTTGAGTCAGGTGTGCCTTAGTCCTCAAGCTGACATCCTTGCTCTTCAACACTTTAAAAAGGTCTTGTACAGCAGATACATACATATATAGTCTTACTTTTGTATATACGTTATACAAAACCAAGGAAGTTACTAATTAGAGTAATTTTTAAAATGTGCAAAACTTATTACACAGGCAGCATATAAACTGACAATTTGCCAAGATGTTTGCATTTAACCTTATACTAGAGACACCAGGCAGAAACATCCTTTCTTAATTATATAATGCTACTATAACATATTGGAGTCCTGGTGTGATGCTGTGGATTAATGCGCCAGACTGCAAAGCCATTTGAATTGCACGGTTGGCAGTTCAAACTCACCAGTTGCTCCTCAGAAACCCTATATAGGGTCAGGGTAGGAACCGACTACACGGCACTTAACAACAAAAACAACTATAACATAAAGGAACTCTGGTAGTGTAGTGGTTATGAATCAGGCTGCTAGCCTCAAGGACAGCTAGGTCGAAACCACCAGCGGTTCTGCCTGAGAAAGATGAGGCTTCTGCTCCCGTAAAGATTTACAGCCTCGAAAACCCTATAGAGGGTTGCTATGAGTCTTTGAACTGCAAGGTCAGCCGTTCAAGCTCACAAACCTCTCCTGGGAAAACTTATACAGGGTTGCTATGAGTCGGAACTGACTTGACAGTACATAAATACCTCAAATGGGTGACTTTAACAAACAGACATTTATTTTATAAAAATTTATGATGCAAGAAGTCCAAATTCAAAGAACAAACTTCAGGGAGAAAATCTCTCCCTATTGGATCTGAGGGAATACTTTTGTCTTTTTCTCTTCTTGTCTTGAGATCCTTCATGTTATTCATATGACATCCACCTATCTTCCCAATTCGTTTTTGCTTACATCTCTGGCTGATCTACTGGACTCCTGGTGTGGTGCTGTAGGTTAATACGCTGGACTATAATGTCAGCTTGAACCATAAGGTTGGCAGTTCAAGCTCACCAGCCCCTCCTTGGAAACCCTATACAGGGTGGCTATGAGTTGAAACCTACTCAATGGCAATTAACAACAACAACAACATGGCTGATCTGCTTTTTTTTTTTTTTAATAAGGTCCTCTTTCAATAATAACTATACAAATTCAGTGGCATTGATTATAATTTTTGCAATATGAAACCATTATTATTAATCTAGTTTCCATGACACTCGCCCCTCTGCAACTCACCTTGCTTTCTTATCTTTGCTTTAGGGTAACTGGTGACCATTTAGCCTAACATAGATAACTTTTTTTTTTTTTTTTTTTTTTAAGAGTAGTTACAGATAGTATTATTTATTTAATGAGATAATCAATTATTTAGCTAAAAACTTATTTACTTCCAATCAATTGGCCGGGTAGCTGCCTTCTAAATTTCTTGGCATAAATGAGTGCCTCCAGTGTCACATCAGTTTGTTGAAAGATTTCAAAATTGTTCCAACAATTTGCAGAGCCTTGTTCTTTGTCAATGCCTGAGGGGCACCTTGGAATTCTTTGTCCAAATATCATTGACTCTTGATCGTATACTATCTCTTTAAATGGTTGAATATTGACCATTTCTTTTTTTGTATAGTAATTGTGTATTACTTCCATCTTCTTTTGATGTTTTTTGCATCATTCAATATTTTTCAAGGAGAATACTTCAATATTACAAATCAAGACTTGGATTTTTTTTGTTGTTGTTGTTTTGTTTTTTAGTTCCCTCATGCTGAGAATGCTGACCGTGTTCTTCCTTTTTGGTTTTTAAAATATTAAAAGTAAATATTACTTGATGACTAAGTTTCACCTGATCCAAGCCATGATCTTTTCAATTGTCTTATATGTTTGTGAATGCTAGTAAGTGAAAAAAGAAGACTAATGAAGATTTGACGCATTTTGTTGTAGCTTTGATATAGAATATTCAAGATTTCTAGCGAATGAATAAAATAGTCTTGGATGAATTGCAACCAGAATAGTCCTTAGTAGTGAGGATGTTAAGACATAATTTTGATTACTTGGAAATTTGTTGGTTTCCAAATTGTTGTACCTGTGAATGCTATCCCATTTGATGATAAGGTTTTCTAAGTTAATGAATTTGTCTCCGTTTAAAGTATGTTATGTTCTAGGGGGGAAAAGTCCCCAAATTCAAATATATTTTTAGAGTCCACTTTACCTAGTCTTAAAAAAGATACAGAAAAATAAAGAAAAGGCATCTAGTTGAGGGAAACAAACAGCAGGAGGCCATAATGGTGACTAAACGATTCATGGTCATTTGATTAATTTTAGATAATAGAAAACAAAGAAAATTGCCACAAGATCTTATAAGCAGCAGATCAATTCATCATTGTCAAAGGTAGGTCTAAGGTAGCAGGGAAAGGTCCATCACTGGGATACATACACAACTTCAGATTTGAAAAAGTTACAGGATTATTTTTGGGCCATACAACAAACTGGTTACTTGATGGTTAGGTTATGACTCATGTCATTGGGGTCATTAAACCCCCAATAAAAATCATTAATAGAACATGCAGGCAAATTTCATGAGGGTAATCACTGACTAACCAGGGCCTGACAATGAGAATTGTAATCTACCTTCAAACTCACTCTGTCTGAGGGCAAAGAAGCTGTGAAATTGATGCTTAAAAATAAAAAATAAATCAAATGAGAACTTAATTTCTAGAGGTGAAGATCCCACTTTAAAATCTAGCCTTTCACAAACCAAGTACATAGAAATTTAAGCTTGAACAAGTGTTACATTTATTAACTTAAAAAAAAAAAAAGTTTTTTTGTGAATTCTGTGATAGTTTACATGGGAGAACATTAGTTTTATATTCATCCTATATTGTTACATTGCAATGGTTACAATCCCCTCCATGCATCATCAACCAACCACAGGGTATACCCTGCAAGTCTGCCTCCACCCCACCCCCCACCCCAGGTTATCAGCACACAGCCCCTCTCCCTCTCTGGGTCTAAAGTCCCCAGCCACTCCATCTCTACACTTCATTATCTCTGCCTCCATCTCTGGCATCACTGCTTCTCTGGGTAGGGTCCTGCTCTCCGCTCGTCTCCCTTGATGGTCCCAGGGACCTCTACTCCTAGACTACAAAGTTAATTACTCCCCTCCTTGCTACAAAACTTCTACCTTTACATTTACAACCCTCACAATCAGTCCTGATAACAATTATTCACTATTGTATCACAATAGACCTATCCGCATTTCCTTTCATTGGCCCATCAAGACAGATTGGATACAACTCAGTGGAGATTCTACCTTCCTCCACACACCCGCTAGATCTAGATAACCTCTTGAAAGCTTGTAAGCCAGTCACTTCTTGCCTTTGAAGCCCCCTATTTTGGGTATTCCATATTCAAGTTGCCCATCCCTGTCTATTCAGTGTATGGAGGGGGTGGGACTGGTCCTAGCTATAAAGATTTGTTCCCTCTTTTGAGCTACTGCATCAATAGGTGTAGGTCAAATTCATCAAATTGTATCAGATTTCTCTTTTTTTTTTTTTTCCTCTTCTTTCTTCTAGTTGAGCTCTGATCATCAGCCATTGAAGCAAGGTCAAGTGGGTATTATCTGCAAATGTGGGTGTTCTTGTGCATATGCCCTCTCTTCTTATCAGCTGGACGTTGCACTCTCTAGTCCTCTGTGGCTATGCCACTGACTCTGGGCACAAGAGCCCCCAGGTCTTGCCAGATGGCTGACCAACCAGGTCTCCACCCAGGTTCACAGGAGTCTATTGAACATTGTAGGGCTTAGCTCGCAACTTCATTACTGTTTTTCCCTCACTTCCCCTTATCGGTGGTGAACATGGTCACCAATCAGAGCATGTATTCCCATTGAGTCTTTATCTTAGAAGGGGATTTGCTCTGAGGGGACATGACCACTTACCTTGATGTCTCCTGGGTGAGCAACTTGCTTGTTCTTGTAGTAATCAGTGGGTCTGCCTTTATTGTTTTGTATTATTCCTGTTGATCTTTCTTTCAAGAAGTATCTTCTGTTCTTATAGCTGCTCCAGGCTAGTCTGCTTGCCCTTTCAAATAGAAATGTTCCTCCTTTGAAGATTCTGGATGCTGTTCAGTATTCCACCTATGGTCTTATGTAATGCAGAGGCTCCACAGGAAGCCTTCTTCACTGGGCACATTGTAGCCCCATTTTAGGGATTCCAATCAGTAATAGGCAGAAGACAGACTTATAAGCTTTCTATGGTCATATTTCTGGCTATTTCTTTTTCTGCCCCTCAAGTGTCTATATTATAATGGTATGCCAGGGAAACTAAGATTCATAAGACAGCCAAGCATCTTGACATTATTTCCTCCCTTTTCCGCATTCCAACCATATCTCAAGCCCTGTGTCCCAGAGCCCTGTTTTTCCAAGGTTGTGCATACATCATTATTTACCTTTGTCCCACTTAGCCCATGCTAACCTGCCTAATTGTTCTCCCACCCTCTTTGTTCTTCCATTACCGTCACCCTTCTTGTATATTATCCCCTTCCCTAGCAAGCAAACTATCCTGTGTCTATTCCCTACTCTGTGCTTCCCCTCCCTCCTCTCTCTACCTCACACATCCCAGTAGCCAGCAAAGAATCACTCCCTTCTTTAGTATGGGTTCTTTTCTTTAGTCTTATACAGTAGCGGTCTTATGCAGTATTTCTCCTTTTGTGAATGACTAATTTCACTAAACTTAATATCCTCAAGTTTCGTCCATGTTATACGGTGGCTTGCAGCCTTCCTGTTATTCTTCAAGGTAGCATAATATTCCATTGTGTGTATGTACCACAGTTCATTTATCAATTCTTCAGTTGATAGGCATTTTGGCTGTCTCCATATGTTTGCTATTGTAAACAGTGCTGCTGTGAACATTGGTGTGCATATATCTTCTCATGTTATGGCTCAGAATTCTTGTGGGTAAATACCAAGTAGAGGAATTGCTGGATCATAAAGTATCTGTTTTCAACCTTCTGAGAAAGCACCATATTGCTTTCCAGAGAAGTTGGACCATTTTGTAGTCCCACCAGCAATGCAGGAGCGTCCCAGTCTCTTCACATCGCTGCCAGAATTTATTGTCCTCTACTTTTTTGGTCTTTGCTGTTGTTGCTGGTATGAGATGATAACTCATTGTTGTTTTGACTTACATCTCTCTAATGGCCAGTGATTGTAAACATTTCTTCATATGTTTGTTGGCTGCCTGGATCTCCTCCTTGGTGAAGTGTCCATGTGCTGCGCCCATTTTTTAATTGGGTTATTTGTCTTTTTCTTGTAGAGATGTTGTAGTATGCTATATATTTTAGAAATAAGTCCCTTGTCTGATATGTCATTGCAAAAGATTTTTTTTCCCATTCTGTGGGTTCCCTTTATACTCTTCTGGTGAAGTTTTTTGATGCACATAAGTTTTTAATTTTTAGTATGTCCCAAATCAGGCTGCGAACCTTA
>NW_006408852.1:1639959-1641680 GCF_000296735.1 Chrysochloris asiatica
CTTTATGTGATTTGGGGCTTTTTCTTTTGTAGCATAGATATTGATTTTGGTTATTATTCAAGTGACCCTTTAGCCATGACATAATTACCTTCTTTGAATCTTATGCTATTTTTTATTTTAAAGTTTATTTTGTCTGAGATTAATATTTATTATTCTGCTAGTTCTTTATTACAATTATCTTGGTATATTTTTTCCATCCCTTAATTTTTCATCTTTTTTATTCTTTGTGTGTTAGGTGTGTCTCTTGGAGACAGCATATGGTAGAATCTTGCTTTTTGTGTGTGTGTTCATTCTGTTACTCTCTGTCTCTTGACTGCATTCAATTCAGTAATGTTTACTGTAATTATCAATTATGTATTTATTAATTGCTAACACTATGTTGTTTCATTTTGCAGTACTGCTGGTTTCTTTGACCAGTATGCCTTCCTTTACTGTGTTCATTTTTTTGTGTGTGTGTTTTTTTTTTTTTTCTTGTCAATTTATTCATAGTGTTAATGTTTCCATACTGTTTTTGGATATTTCTTTTCTTGATTTGATGTGGAGATTTATCCAGTTTCTTTGAGGTACCCCATATTTTATTAAGTTCTTCCTCTTTTTTATGACAGATTATTTCATTTTGAAATCTACCTGACCTCCTCACCACTTGGATCTCTGTCAATTTTATTTGCTTTCCTTTGTATGTAACATTTCTTTTTTTCCCTAGCTTCTTTCATGATTCTCTTCTTAACTTTCGTTTTGAAAAGTTTGATTATGATATGGCTTTTTGCTTCTTGGATGCTTAGCTTCTTTACTTTAAAGATGTTAAGAGAATTCTCTTGCAGCAATTCTTAAAATATCTTTTCTGTAGCTTTTTGTTTGTTTGTTTGTGGTTTTTTTTGTGTGTGTGTGTGCCTTCCTGTTCTGGAATTCCGATCAACCTCAAATTTTTCCTGTTCAGGTGGTCCCACATGAATCTTAGACTTTCTTTAGATATTTTAATTCTTTTTTCTACTTGTTCTTCTATCTTGGCTGTATTGAGAGATTTGTCTCCAAGTTCACTGATTCTGGCTTGCATCTCTTCAATTCTACTTCTTTGACCTTTCAGTGTGATGTCTATTTCTGATATTTTGGCATTAGTCATCTGGACCTCTTTTTGAAGCCTTTTAATCAATTCCAACTCTGTAGCAACTTTGCTCATCTGATCCTGTAATGATTTTCTGCGTACTTTCATATTTTATTCTGCTTTTCTGAGGAACATTTGAATGTACCTCAATATCATTCTCCTAAATTTCCCTCCAGACAATTCCAAATCCTCTTCACCTTCTATACTATACCATTCCTAGGTCTTCCTCATTTGTCTGAGATACTCTATCTTGCTTCTGCACATAAACAAAATTGTTCTGCAGCTTTGTAGGCATTGCTATGCTGTTGTATTTGTGTCAAATAGATGAATGTATGATAATGCATTCTTAAGCACACTCCAGATTGTCTCCTGCTGAGTGTGATCAAAAGATTAGCTTCTCTGTTCACTGCTCTTGTGGTTCCTTTTAGAGTATTTTACAGGTGTTCACTAAATACACTGTTCTAATTTATAGTAACTGGTGTTGGATCTTGCCTTTTTAGTGGGGTTTTACAGGGTGCAAATGTAGCTTGGCAAATGTAGCCAGAGTTGCTGTCTCTTAGGTGAGACATGAATAGAAACTCTCACAATAGTAGGAGAAAGGCCAAATTCACAGTAAATC
>NW_006408852.1:1641780-1650188 GCF_000296735.1 Chrysochloris asiatica
AGATTTACACCCTTGGAAACCCTGTACAGGGTCGCTATGGGTCGGAACCAACTCGACGGCACTTAACACTTAACTCATCTATTTTGTCTACTTTTATTTGTATAGTTTTCAAAATGTTTGGTAGTCTGTGTATTCCCTGAATTTGTGCCCTCACATTTGTCCCTTATTTTTTCATTGATGGCCTTTATAATTTCTGGGATTCACATTAAGGTCTTTAATCCATGATGAGTTGGTTTTTGTATAAGGTGCAAGGTGAAGGTATTATTTCAATCTTTTACATATCACTTTCCAGTCCTGCCAGCACCATCTGTTGAAGAGATTATCACCTCCCTATCCAATATATTTAGGTATTTTGTCAAAAATCAGTTGGCTGTATGTAGATGGCTTAATTTCTGCATTCTGGGTTCTGTTCCATTGATCTATGTATATTTCATTGTACCAGTATGAATCATGGAAAATTGGAAATTGTCAAAAATGAAATGGAATGCATAAACATCAATATCCTAGCCATTAGTAACCTGAAGTGGACTGGCATTGCCATTTTGAATCTGACCAACCCATGGTATACTATGCTGGGAATGACAAATTGAAGAGGAATGTTGTCTCATTCATCATCAAAAATCACATATCAAGAAATGTACTGAATTACAACGCTATCTGTGAAAGGATAATACACATATCCTACAAGAAAGACCAGTAGATCTGACTATTATTCGAATCAACCACTAAAATAATTGATGATGAAGTTGAAGAAGTATACCAACTTCTTCAGTCTGAAATGGATCAAACATGCAATTAAGATGTATTGATATGAGCTAAGTTCAACCATGTTCAATAGACTCCTGTGAACCTAGGTGGAGACCTGGTTGGCCAGCATTATGGCAAGACTTAGGGATTCCTGGGCCCAGAGACAGTGACAAAGCCACAGAGGACTAGAGTGGAGAGTGAAGTGTCCACCTGATAAGCAGAGAGGGCATAGGCACAAGAACACCCACACTCTCAAATAATACCCACTTGACCTGGTTTCAATGACTGGGTAATCAGAACTCGGCTAGAAGAAGAAAGAAGAGGGAAAAAAAGAGTAATATGATACAATTTGATGAACTTGACCTACACCTATGGATGCAGTAGCTCAAAAGAGGGAAAAATCTTTACAGCGAGGATCATTCCCAACCCCTCAATACACAGAGTAGACAGGGATAGGCAACTTGGACATTGGCTACCCAAAATGAGGGGCGGGGTGGGGTGGCTACAAAGGCAAGAAGTGCCTGGCTGGCAAGCTTTCAAGAGGGAGCCTAGATACAGAGGGTGCGGGGGAAGGTAGAATCTCCACAGAGCAGTATCCAACTTATCTGGGTGGGACTGCTGAAAAGATATGGGGATAGGACTCTTGTGGTACAATAGTGAATAATTGTTATCAAGACTGACTGTGAGGTTGGAAATGTAAATGTAGACATTTTGTAGCAAAAGGAGGGAAGTGGTTGACATTACAGTCCAGGAGCGGAGGTCCCTGGGACCATCGCGGGAGAAGAGCGGAGTGAGGGACCCTACCCAGAGAAACAGTGATACCAGAGATGAAGGCAGAGATGATGACCTGGAGAGATGGAGAGGCTGGGGACTCTAGACCCAGAGAGGGAGAGGGGCAGTGGTCTGATGACCAAGAGGCAGGTTTGTGGGGTATACCCTTTGGTTGTTTGATGATGCATGGAAGGGATTGTAATCATGGCAATAAAACGGTATACAATAAGATGAATGTAAAGCTAATGCTCTCCCATGTAAAGTACCACATAATTCACAATCAAAAATTAAAAAATAAACAAGTCTAAAAAAAAAAATCTGTATTGATAATTACTGATGATTGGAAAGCAAAGGTTGGAAACAAAGAAGAAGCATCAGTTTTTGGAAAATATGACCTTGGTGATAGAAATGATGCTGGCGATCACATGAAAGAATTTTGCAAGACCAATGACTTCTTCATTGAAAATACTCTTTGTAAACAAAATTAAAAACTGTACACATGGACCTTACCAGAAGAAATATGAAGACGTCTAATTGACTATATCTGGAAAGAGATGGTGGAAAAGCTCCATACCATTAGCCAAAACAAGAACAGGGACAAAACTGATGAAACCCATAAGAAAAATATTTTTATAAAGGTAATCTCTCTTTATGAATACATATATACTTCAAAAGCATAAATGTTAATAAAATAAAAATTTCAATTTGGTCTTGGAAGACATGAATGCATTCTAAGAAACCACAATATTGAATATCACATTTAGAATATAAGTTATTTTTAACAACTTTTCTCTGAGATCATTTATTTACGTCCATGTTAATATACAACTATTGGTTTCTACTTAGCTAGAATAAAGAGAATTAAGGAATCCAAAGACTGAAAGAGGGAACTCATCCATAGTACAAATAGTCTACATGAACATAAGACCAAAAGAATTAGATAATACTCAGCTGCCACTATTGACTGTTAAGGTCATAGGTACAATCAATGGTCCCAGATAGAATAGAAGAAAAAAAATCACATCCCTTAAAAATATCAGCTTTGCTTGACCAGTAGAGATTAGAGTCACCCTTGAAACTATCACCCAGATATATTCTTCAAACTTGGAACTGATGGTTTTTTTGGAGATTACCTTTCCTCCAAATCATAGATTTATAAAACAATTAATAACACCCATGAGTAATGTGCTTCCATAAACAACCAACTCCCCAAAGCCTAGCAACTGTGATTAGAAGGCAAGTTGAGGAAGGCAAGCTAGACCAATGAAAACAGAATAAATAGAATGGGAATAATGAGAATATTGAATATTGTGGTAATTGCAGACAATATTATAGTACAATTTTTATAAATATTGTAAAATGGGATCCTAATCTACTGTGTAAATTTTATTCTAAAACACAATAAAATTTTATTTAATTTTAGTGGAAATATATAGTTAGAAACAAACCAAATATCATTGTATATAAATGCAATGTTTTTAAGATTATGCTAATGAACATAAACACATTTATGTCAATTACCTACTTTTTTTTTTACACTCATTACAACATAAGACATCAATATAAATCTCTTCTCACACTCATATTCAAAGTTCTCAAACTGCTGGAATGTTGCATCTTAAGAATTTAAATTTTCATTTCAAGAAATTTGTATCATTCTTCATTCTAGACTTTTTGTTTTTGCTTGTTGCATTTGATTCTTCATGAGGCTTGAGGAGATCCCTAAAGCCTTCATGTGAGTCATATAAAATATTTTGGTTTATTTGTCCATTTGCAACACTTTCACTCTATCTTCTGGATAAGAGTTTTGTTTCTTCTGTAGGTACTTCCACATTACAGTCCTCTACAACATTTAGCTTATAATCATTTTGTGTTTCGCTTTCAGAAGAATCCAACATTTTAGAAGTGGTAGCTTCTTTCTGCATGATTTTAATATCAGTCAATTCTTTCATTCCGTTAGTATTTCTTTTCAAAGGAGTTAAATTACCATGGTGTCCTTTCTTTAGGCATTCTTTTTGATGAACCAGTTCACCAATATGAGAAAAGTTATTTCCTTCTTGGGATGAGTCTTCTCTTTTCTGAGGATCAGCTTGTCCACAACACCCAAGAGTCTCTTCAGTTGCAGATGTTCCTTTAGAAGTAATAAAACTCAAAGTATTATTTCCTTCTTAGTTTGTTGGTTTATGAAAATTGGGGCTAATTTTTGAGGCTAAATTGGTAATGTCAACTGCTCTGAATATTTCTCCCATTCAGGAAAAGTCAAACATTTCTAATACACTTGCTCTCTCATTCTTAGAAAAACTTCTGCTGTTGAATGGGAACAGGGCTGGAGGATGACTGAAATTCAGCAAGAAGACTACTTGAATTCCTTCCTTAAGATTCAAAGGTGAAAAATTATCCTTATATGAATACTTCCCACGATTAGGACTCTCTGGAACAGATATGATAGTGGACTTTGGAGTGTTTTCTGACTTGCATAGTTGTAATTTTGGTGTGGTAGAATTGCACCATTTATTCTTCAATTTTCCTTTTGAAGGTGAATATAAGTATGGAGACATTCTTTTTATCTTTGCTAAAGAATTTCTGGGTCTTTAGTCTACCAAAGAGTAGGCCTTCTGTTATAAATATAATAAGAGACACACTGTATTTCTAATCAAATATTTCCTTACATCTTCTTTCAGACTGCTTTATTTTTAGGGGAAACCATTTCACCTACACTGTCACTTTGACAATTTATTTTTTTCATTTGAAAGATTAGTCATGGGGCTCTGAGGTATTAATTTGTTGAGATAGTTGTAAGATGGTGATGAGTGAATACTACTTGTTCTCAATACAGGTGAACAGATAAAAATATCACTTGCAGTTTAATTAATGAGTCCTTCCAATTTCATTTTCTGATTTCTACATCCTGATTTTCCACAAATTTCATAAAAATATGAGTGCAAATCACCAGCAAAGGATTCATCTGGAGTATGGTGACAGTTGGTTGGCCCAATGTACGGTGAGACCTGGGGACTCCTGAGCCCATGGACAAGGACATGGCCATGGAGTGCTAGAGTTGAAAGTGAAGCATCCAGTTGGTATGAAGTGAGGGGATATGCACAAGGTTGCCCAAACGTGCAGACAGTGCCCATTGGACATAACTTCAATGGTTGGATGTTCAGAACCTGACCAGAGAAGTGGTGATGCCAAAGATGGAGGCAGAGATAATGACATGGAGAGATGGAGTAACTGAGGATTCTAGTCTCATAGAGGGAGAGAGGATGTGTGCTGGTGGCCGGGGGGGCAGAGCCTGCCTTTTGGCTGTTTGAATGATTGTGTATTCCTGAAGATGAAGTGTCATGAGAAATGTTCAAAGATGCTAGACACAGAGAGTTAACTTGACTTTGATGAGGTTTTTCAATCATTTGGGAAGATGTAGGGGAAAGGTTTTTGCTTTTTTTCCTTCATCTCTTGTAATCTCTTCTCCATTTAACTGTGATGATTACTTGTAATTGTCATAGGACTATACATCAATAAACCATTAGATTCAAATAAAAGAGCAAGCACTTAATTACCCACAGTTGATTTTTGTTTTTGTAGCTCTTTAGTCATTTTCTCAAAATTCTTTGAAGTCTTTTATCATTTTTCTCGTGTTTTGGCAATAAAATCTTTGGGCAGCATACATTTATGTTTTCTTTTAATTAGTTTTGGTAACTTTTCATTAGTATTAGCTGTATGATGTAATGATTCAACAATGTGTACTCCAGCTGTCCTGCATCTGCAATGCTAGGGTCATTCTTATGAAGTTTACTAACTATGACAATTGTGCAAGCCAGTTCAGGGATATTGAGATCACCCCCTAGGTAATAGGAATCCAGCTTCAAGCCCGGAAGTCTCCATGACTCTCTTCAGACAAGGAGGTCCCAAATGGTTTTCCACTAATCCATCAGGGTGCCAGCCACAAGCCCAGAAACTTGAATAACATCCTCCATTTCAGACCAGACTATTCTCCAATTACCTACTTTTTTAGAAAGCCACTTTGCATTCTCTTGTATTTTATAGCCAATGCTTTAAAAATTATTAACACTTGACAAATATTGAGCATTGTTGTTTTCTCATAATTTTCATATTATTTTATAAGAAAGAAAATAATATTTATTGATGCACTTATCTTAGGAAACCAATGGAGGAAAATATCAATAATATGAAATTATTTCAACTAAGCATAATTTATTTTAATCTTTAACTTACTAAGGTAACTTTAAAATAATTCAAGACTTTTTTATTTTTTATTTTAGGTTTGGGGTTTATTAGGGAAGTTAACAGATTATAAAATAGGATCAGAAAATGCTCAAGGCACAACTGTTCCAGTCAACTGCTGATAAATGTCCATAGGACACACCAATCCACCATAAACCTCAGCCTAAAGGTACTAGCTCCATAAGTCAACAAATCTAACTCCCCATGTATGTGCCTGAAGGCATCCTGGTCTACAAGCAAACATCCTGACTAATCACTCAGCTTTACTTGCTCTGTGGTCTTTGAAGTGCACTGCTCCCTCTCATGCTCTGGTTCTTGGTTCTGCTGTTGCTGATTCTCTGCAACTCTTAAATATTACAGCTTTCTGTCCTTGGCAGAGGAGGTTCAATGTGCAAGGATCTAAGGGTCTAAAGGACATGCACCTATCCTGGATCTTCTTCTTCAATAGTTGTGAGATTCCCTTCCTGTTTCTGAGATAACTCATTTAAACCAATGTTAGACTTCCAAGTTTTCACCATTGCAATGAACTCTGTTAACATCCACAGCTGAATCATGTCATCCTCTCAGTAACTTCTCTCACCTTCTCTTACCCAGACCCATCAGAAAGAGTTATTTGTTGGGAATTACAAAGACTAAGCTAGAAGAAACATATTAAGCAATTCACTACACTACAATTACGATGCTATTTATTGAAATGTTTCGTGAGAATTTTTGTTTTCTTTACATTGAGGTTCAATCCATATGGAAGGCTGTGGTCTTTGATCTTCACTAGAAAGCATTTCATGTCCTCTTCACTTCTAGCAAGCAAAGGTGTGTTATCTGCATAATGCAGGTGTTAATGACTCTATCTCCAATCTTGATGTCACATTCTTCTTTGTATAATACGGTTTCTCGGATTATTTGCTCAGCATACAGAATGAATAAATATGATGACAAAATACAATCCTGACACACATCTTTCCTGATTTAAATCATTCATTATCCCCCTTGTTCTGTTCAAATGACTGCTTCTTGTTCTACATATAGGTTCTTCGTGAACACAATTAAGTTCTAAAATATTCATTTTTCACAATATTCTGCTGGGTCACCTTTCTTTGGAATGGGCACAAGTATGGATACCTTCCAATCGGTTGGCCAGTGAGCTGTCTTACAAATTTCTTGTCATAGATGAGTGAGTGCCTCCATTGTTTCATCAATTTGTTAAATAATTTCAATTTGGTTTCCAACAATTCATGGACGCTTATTTTTTGACAATACATTCAGTACTGGACTTCATTATCACTAGGTTTTCTAACTCCGGGTCTTTGCACATTTTAATTTTATTGACTTTGTCTTTTTGAGCTGCCCTTTGACATTTTCTCTTCAGCTACATTTCTTTTGTTTGCTTTAGATTCTGTATACTCAAGAGCAAATTTCAAAATCTCTTCTGACATCTATTCTATTTTCTCAATATTTTGAACTTTATTTTCAGTAGAACAAAGGAGATACAAAATTGTATGGAGCTAAATTAAGGCAAATGGATTTTTATATAATACTTTTTAAGAAAAATAAAGGCTGAGATTAAATTAATAAAATTAATATTACTTCAAGGATGACTTTAACATATACCCTTCCTCCTATTTTGAAAACTTGTACATAAACATGTTTTTAATTAATTCTTTTTTTTTACATTCCAAAGATCACTGTAATGATCACAATACCCTTCAAGGATCCTTAGCCAACAGTATTTACCTCTATTACTTTTCTATGTTTTGTTTTGTTTGGTTTGGTTTGGTTTTGTGTACACATACCACATTGTAAATATGTCCAAAGGGCACATTTTGCAAGCCAGCCTTAGGGTCCCCTGTCCCTAAGATGACAGAGTAACTGCTTCCATTTTTAGTTTCACCTTTTCTACATTTATAGTTGTGACAATTGCCATTAGAGCTGAAAACAATTCCTTACAATTGTATCATAAGGCCTTATCATACTCATTACTAGACCCATCTGGACAGGAGTGAAATTATTCCATTGTGTTTCTGACTTACTCCCTGCATTCTGACACAAAGCACCCTCATGAAAGCTTGTAAGACAGTCACTTTGTGCTTTTGTAGACTCCCTCCCCCAATTCTAGTAGCCAACATCTAAGTTGCCCATCCCTATCAGCCCAGCGTACTGAGGAGACATGCTTTATCTTTGATGTGGAGAATCCCTCCTTATTTGTTTGGAACTTTGAACAGCCTGATCCATAATCTAGGCTCTAGTTAATCAGATTGTAGCAATATACACTTGATCCCTAATGCTTTTTTGTCTTCATCTGCTAGAATTCTGGTCAGCAAGCCATCCAAGTTAAGTTTGATGGGCACTATCTGCAAGTCCAGGGATTCTGGCATGCCTCCTCTTTCTTCTCATTCAGTGACTGCTTCATGATTAACTTTAGCCCTCAATGGCAAGGTCATTGTCTTTGGGCTCCAGAGTACACACATCACCCTGAACTTCAAATCTGTCAGCCCGTCACTTTCTCTCATTCCAAGGTTATTGAGCGTCCATGGAATATGGCAAACCACAGCCCCTGTCATTTATGGTACAATTGCACTCTTCCATTAATCACTGAAAACCTTATGAATACCAAAGAAACACTGTCAGATATAGTGATAGAAAATGAACCC
>NW_006408852.1:1654708-1663744 GCF_000296735.1 Chrysochloris asiatica
TTCTGCTCCATAAAGATTTACAGCCTCGGAAACCCTGTACAGGGTCGCTATGGGTGGGAACTGACTTGGAGGCACTTAACAACAACAACAACCTAGTGGACAGGAAAAAAAAAAATGGATTCTAGTTTACAAAACTGACTGCGACTTCAGCTGTTTTCTGTTTGCACTCTGGGCATATTCTACCTCTGGGCAACTCAGGAGGTCAATGTTAATCATTCCTTGCATCACAAAGCTCATGCTCTCAATTCTGGATTTTCCTACCCACATGGAGATGCCCAGACCAGAAGGGGAAAAAAAAAAGAAAAATGGTTGAAGAGAAGAAAAAAGACTCTTGCACCTCTGTCTCTGCAGATCACTGTGTGGTCTCTGCACTGGAAGCAAACTTGTTGCTGTCACTGTCCTCTGTCTTCTGTTAAGGCTGTGGCCCGCCAGCTGTCACTGTTCAGAAGTCACTCTCTTTATTGCTGGTACTTGAAATTTTTCTGCCAACAAGCCCCTGAACTCTGCCCACTCAATTTATATGAATTCAAGAACTCAAGATTTCATTAAAACTGTTATAGTTCTCACGCTATTGAATTTTACACTGCCAATGCAACCACTTTTATCCTCAGGGATATTACGTTTAACTTCTTTGATGAAGCTTTCATAAATTTTTTATTCTGGAAAACTTTATTTATTTATTTCCATGTTTGTCACCCCAAATCATCAATGAATAGCCTTAAAACATTCTTGCGTGGCAGGAATATTCTCCTTCTCATGCTTTTCAATGAATGGCAATGATTTTCTGAACAGAATTTGTCTATGTTTTTCACTTTCTTGGGAACTGATCAGGAACTAGGAAGAGCAAAATTTCAAGAATATGATTCATTGACTTCATTGATTTCAATTGACTTTGTCCATTGAACAAAGATTAAGGAGGGGAGTTATATTTTAAGTTCTAGCTTCATGTTTACAGCTTATTTTCTGGGTAGTTATATGTCCTATCATCCCTTCAATTGTTCAGTTTTTATATTTAAGCTCTTATAGCATTCTGATTAATGATGTTCTTTTATAGCACAGGTACTACATTTTATGATCTTTAGTGGCATTTATTATTAAACCACTTATAGAGTATATAAAAATCCTGGTGTGGCACTGTGGGTTAATATACTGGACTTCAAAATCAAGTTTGAACTGTAAGGTTGGTAGTTCAAAGTCACCATCTGCTCCTCAAAAATCCTATACCAGGGTCTCTATGGGTCATAAACAACTCAACTCCTTTTACAGGACTCTTGTATTCCTTTGTCATTTATACACTAGTGTCTGCTGTTTTTCTTTTTATCTTAATAGAATGTGAGTTCATACAGGTAGACACAGTATCATTTTTATGTTTGACCCTCAACATCTGGTACAACATCTTTCAGAAACAAAAAATAAATAAATAAAAAGAATATCTTAAAATTATTAAAACACTTAAAATAGAAATAACATGATATATAGACATAAAGTACATATCTACAATAAAAACAAAAGCATAAGGTTTATAGAATATTCCTAAAGCTTTAGCTATTAAACTAAAATAGAAAGTGATACATGTTCAGATTCTTACAGGCAAATATATTATGCACTTTAATATTTTCATAATTTCTATGAAATCAAAATGATTCTTTAGATTAATAGTATTTGCTAATTAAAAAGGAAAAGATTCCAACCTAATTTAATTTGCAATATTCCCCTAAACCCATGGCTTTTGATATCATCCCAAACCTACTGAGATTTAAGTTTAAAACAACCATGCAAATTAAATTATGCACTGGTTCCTATGGGATACACTCATATATATCAGTTTTCATCTCTCATGGACAGATCATTTTCTATTAAGTTACAAACCACTAAATATCAATTTTGAATGAAAATACACAGCCTTAACTTCAAAAATGTGGGTATATTATCAAGTGGTCGTTTATTAACTATAACTTCAATTTTATGTCTTTTAGCATAAGACAATGTCAATCACAAAAAAGTGCTCATTTATGAGCAAAGTATCACTTACCAGAAGATTATTTGTCAAAGAAAGTTTTAGTCGGTGCAGTATTAAACCCACTGGGACCATGAAAAAAATTCTGAACCGATTAACAAGAAGTCATCGGACCTAAAAAATTGTGCTGAAATGATGTTAAAGGACTAAATGAAAACCAGGGAAACTAGGGAATGTGGAGTTAAGTTTGAAACTTGATCATTAACCATACCAGTAAATATAGAAAAGGTTTTAGGTAAAGTGTATGATAATTAAAATATCAGTAACAGCTCAAAGACTGTATTTCTACATTATGATTTATGCATTACTATGCCTGTGGAGTCCTGGTGTGGCACTGTGGATTAATGCATCAGACTGCAAAGTTTTTTGAACTGCAAGGTCAGTGGTTCAAGCTCACCAGCTGCTCCTTGGAAAGCCTATACAGGGTCACTATGGGTCAAATCGACTCAACAGCACTTAACAACAACAACAACAGGATGTTTATATTTCTATAACTTCTAAGTGAAATATTATGGATCACTTTCCTTGTTTTCTTGGTAACTAAAGCTTAAAGAACAATAGTCAAAATTGTATAATGTCAATTAAAAATACGTTGTTTTTCCTCATAGGAATCCTATGGTTCAAGTTTTTTACCTAAGGTCTTGTCAAAGTCCAATTTACAAACTTCAACATTACAAACTTGCTTAAAATGAGAAATAAGCCTAAGGTCTATAAATAAAATTTATTTTTCCTGCAAAACTTAACTTAAAAAACAAAACAAACAAACAAACAAAAAAACACAATGAATTCTGTACTCTTACAAATGAAATAATATAATTATCAATTTTGACATTTTTCAACACAAAACAAAAACCAAAAAAACACACTACCATTAATAGAACTGCTTCAGAGTTTTGCATGTTGTAAATCTTCCTGAAAGTAGACCATCTTATCCTTTACCCACAAAGGGTTCCAATTGGAAGTGTTTTTTTGTTTAGTGGCCCATCGTACCACCAGGACCTCTTTTCCATCTAAACCAATAAAAAAAAATAAAAAAAAGTAAGTCCATTGCTATCTAGTCAGTTCTGATTCATAGAAAACCTACATAGGGATTTTGATACTGTAAATCATTATGGGAGCAGACAGTCTCATCTTTCCTCCATTGAGCAGCTGATGAGTTTGAACAGCTGAATTTGAAGCTTCTAGCTCAACACCAAATCCAAAGTGTAACCAGGGCTTTCTTTTCAACCACCATAATTGTTTAAAAAGAAATAAATTAAATTGTTATTTATAAACAACAATAATCTTCAGAAAACTAATAATCTGAAGTTTATGTATGATAATATAAAGTATAAAAAGGGGCTAATATGCTAGTCAGTGATATTTATTTACCTCTTTATTGACAATATTGTCATTATTGTTGCCCCAGATCTAGACTCCTTTATTCACTTTATTTAAGTTACTACTTTTCCAATAACTACTTGCCCTCTCTAGCTTTCTACTTTGCACTAATGTGTAAATCTTTGGAAATAGCTTAATGTATTTTGACTACAAGTTTATTTGTCATCTAAAGGAAAATGAGCCAGAAGCCAAAATAATAAAGCTATAAATTTAACTGTCAGTATAGAGTGGCCAAATATATTGTTGAATTAATGCCTACCCAAGAATTATAAAATAATAATACTGAGTCAACTACTTATATATCCATATACACAGTCAGCTTTTTACATGAGATCACAGTAATTGCTTCTTCAGGGATTTAGGTCCATTACCATCTGAGCAAACAATACAGTTGCTAAATCAAGACTTCACAGAGTGACTTTAAAATCAAGTGGGGAAAAAGCCCCACAAAAAAACAAAAATGTTTTAATAATTCAAACTTGAAAGTCATTCATTTATTTCAGGTATTATTGTTATATTGAAAGTAGCATGTATTTATGTAGTTACTATTTTGTCTAGATGATAATATTGTGATGGACTTATTCCCATCCATCATGCATTGGAGAGGGTATAGTCTGCATTGTGTGTGGTGTATCACAATCTGGAATGTTGGAAATAACAGATATACACAATTTTAGTAAAAGTATTCTGTGGTATCATTTTACCAAAGAATATAGAATAAATTATAGAAAGTAACTACCACTTGTCTGTCACATTGTCATAATGTTGCGGCTTGCATGTTACTGGTGTATTGACCTCTAGTAGGGGTCACTCATTTTGGGTGATTTCAGTGGAGTTTTAAGATTAAGACAGACAAATGAGAAGGAATAAGTTGACCACATCTGTAAAATTAGCCACTGAAAACCTTATGAATAACAGTGCTTGTCTGATATGGTGCTAAAAGATGAGACGCTTAGGTTGGAAATTATTCAAAACATGAGAGGCCAAGAGTTGCTTTTTCAAATAGAGGAACTTTTATGATATGGATTGAGTAAAGTTTTCATGACCTTCATTTACTATTGTTTGTTGTTGTTGTTGTTAAGTTCCGTGGAGTCAGTGCCAACCCATATCGACCCTGTATAGGGTTTCCAAGGAGCGGCAAGTGAGTTTGAACCACCAACCTTGTGGTTCAAATGACTTTGCAGTCCAGCACATTAGTCCATAGTGCCACATCTGTACTCCCATTTACTATTGTAGCATAATGTAAAATAAGAAGAAATGGTAGAAAATATCATTAATAATAGGAAGATGGGATATATGAAGCATGAAGCTAGAAAAATCAGAAGTCGAAAATGAAATGGAATACATAAAGACTGATGTCCTATGCATTGTGATTGATGTCATGTGCCTTCAGATAGGTTCTGACTAATAACGACCCTATGCACAACAAAAAGTAACACTCCCTGGCCCTATGTTATTCTCACAATTGTTGCTATGTTTAAACATATTGTTGCTGCCATTGTGTCAATTTATCTCATTGAATGTCATCTTTTTCACTGACCACCTTTCTGATAACATATCTCATTGAATGTCATCTTTTCCATGGACTCATCCTTTCTGATAACATATCCAAAGTACATGAGACAAAGCCCTGCCATCTTACTTCTAACACACATTCTGGCTCTAATTCTTCCAAAGCAGATTTTTTTGTTCTTGTAGCAATCCATGGTACTTTCATTATTCTTTACCAACACCATAATTCACAAGCAAAAATCCTTCTATTGTCTTTTTAACTTATTATACAGCTTTCACATGCATATACTGTTGTTGTTTTTAAGTGCTGTCCTTTGAGTTGGTTCTGACCCATAACGACCCTGTATAGAGTTTCCAAGGAGCGGCAAGTGAGTTTGGTGGTGAACTTGAACCACCCATCTTGCAGTTCAAACTAACCTTGCCATCCAGTGCATTAACCCACAGCATCACTCCAGGACTGCCTGCAAATTCCATAACTTGGGTCATGGGCATCTTAATCCTCAAAGTGACAACTGTGCTCTTTAGCAATTAAAGAAAAAAAAAGGTATTTTGCAGCAGATTTGCTTAATGCATTATTAGAAGTTAAGATGGAGACACTGTCTCAAGTACTTTGCAAATATTATCAGGAGGGAACAGTCCTGAGGAAGGACTTCATGCTTTGTAAAGTATTTCTTGTTGTTAAGTGCTGTTGAGTTAATTCTGACTCATAGCGAACGTGTATAGGTTTTCCAAGGAATAGCTGGTGAATTTGAACTTCTGATCTTGTGGTTCAAAATGACCTTGAAGTTGAGTGTTTATCCGCAGTGCTACACCAGGAGTCCTTGTAAAAGTATAGGGTCACTGAAAAAGAGGAAGATCCTCAACAAGATGCACTGACACAGTGGCTTCAACAATGGCTTCAATCATAGGAATTGTTATAATGCTGGTTCAGGCCCACACAGTATTTGATTTTGTTGTGCATAGGGTCACTTGAGTAAGAACCAACTTGATAACACATGACAACAACAAAGAAAGCTTTACTGAACATATTTTCTTGGTCAGATAATAAAGCCAGAATCAACATTTATTTTATCAGTTGTTTCTTGGCCCACTCTTCTTGTTAGGTGCCATCAAGTCAGTTCTGATTTACAGTGACCCTATGCATAACAGAATGCAACACTGCTCAGTCCTGTTCCATACTTACAATTGTTATTATGCTTAAGCACACTGTGCACTTTTGCTAACACTCTGTCAATCCACTTGGTTGGGGTCTTCCTCTTTATCATTCATCCTTCACTTTGCCTTGATGTCGTTCTCCATGGACTGGTCTATTCCTACAACATGTCCAAAGAAATGAGCAATGAAATCTCACCATTCATGCTTCTAAGGAGCATTCTAAAAGTACTTCTTCTAAGACAGACTTGTTTATTCTTCTTGAAGTCCATGATACTTTCAATATTCTTTTCTAACACCATAATTGAAATGTATCAATACTTCAGCCATCTTCTTTATTCATTATTCAAATTCCACATACATGTGAGATGATTGAGAATACATACCATGGTTTGGGTTAGGCACATCTTTTTCCATAAACTGACATCTTTGCTCTCTAACTTTTTAGAGAGGTTTTATGCATCAGATAAATCTAATACAATAAATCATTTTATTTCTTGTCCTGATGTGTTTCTGTAGGATAAGCACTGGGGGACTGCTAACTGCAATGTTGGTGGCTGAAACTCACCAACTCTTCCTTGGTCAGTTAGTTGTTTTCCAAATTTATTGACGTTGATGAGTGAGCACATCCACCTCTGCATCAGTTTGTTGAAACATTTAAATTTGTTTTCCATCAATTCCTTTGGCTTTGATTTTTTTTTATCAATGCTCTTAGTGAAGTTTAGACTTCTTTCAATACCACCGGTTCTTGCACTATGACTTGAAATTTTTCTGAATACAGTGAATCTGTGCATTTTTGCCATCTTCTCTTGATGCTTTCTACATTATTCAACGTTCTGCCCAAAGAATTCTTCAATATTACAATATGAGGCATGATTTTTTTCTTCAGGTCTTTCAGTTGGAGAGATGTTGAGCTAGTTCTTCCCTTTGGATTTTCTAACTCCAGGTCTTTGCACATTTTATTATAATATGTTGGTATTTTTTTGAACTGTCCTTGGAATTTTTCTGTTCAGCTCTTTTACTTTCTCTCATTTTCTTCAGTTGTTCCACTTCACTAAGCTGAAGAGCAAGTTTCAGAGTCTGTTCTGACACATATTTTGGTCTTTTCTTTTTTCCTGTTTTTAATGACCTATTCTTTCTTAATGTAATATGTTATAGAGATTATCCCACAACTCCTATGGTTTCCAATGATTAGTGTCTAATGAATTAAATCTATTTTTGAAATGAACTCTAATTTCTGGTGTAATATATTTAAGTTCATTTTTTTTTTCCTTCTCATGGACATGTTTTAAATTTTCTTTAACACATCCTGAATTTAAATATGAGCAATTGATCATCTTTTCTATAGTTTGTCTGTGACCTTACTTTGGCTGATGATATTGAGCATCTTCACTGTCTCTTCCCACAGATACAGTCAATCTGATTAGTGTGTATTCCATCTGGTAAGGTTACATTTTATGTTGTTGAAAAATGTATTTGCAATAAAGATGTCATTGGTCTTTCAAAATTTTATCAAAAAAAATTTCCAGTATCATTTCTGTCACCAAGAACATAGTTTTCAACCTCTTCTTGGTTCTCATATTTTGCAATCCATTCACCAGTAATTATCAATGCATCTTAGTTGCATGTTTGATTAATTTCATCCTGAAGAAGTTGGCAGAATTCTTCAGTTTTATCATCATTGACATTAGTAGAGTATGCAGTTTGAATAATAGTGTTATTAACTGGTCTTCCTTATAGGTACATGGACATTATCCTATCACAGACTGCCCTGAATTTCAAGACAGATCTTCAAATGCTCTTTTTTATGACAATGTACCTCCATTTATTTTCAGTTTGTCATTCCCAACATAGTAAACCATATGTTTGTTGTATTCAAAATGGCAGGTACCATTTCAACTCATTAATACATAGAATGTTGATCTTTATGTTCTATTTCACAATTGTGAGCCCATTGTGTTTTATTTCATTTTTGATGACTTCCAATTTTCTGAAATTCATAGTTAATACATTCTATGTTCAGATTATTAATTGATGTTTACAACAGTTTATTTCCATTTTGAGTTGTGCCCCTTCAGCAAATGAAAGTCTCAAAAACTTTGTTCCATTCAAATTAAGGTCAGCTCTACTTTGAGAAGGCAATGTGCCCAAGTTGCATTTCTGTGCCTTGCAAACTTGCAAACTGAAAGGTTCATTTTTCCATACTGAACTGACAGTTTTCCACTGCTTCCATTCGTCATGTTTTCAGCAGTTACCAAGGATAAGTGGTCTGCCTCTCCTTACAAGTTTCCTTTAGTCTGGAATCTCCTCTGAAATCTCTCTACCATGAGTTATCCTGTAGATATCTAAAATCCCTGTGGCATTGCTTTTTGCATCACAACAACCTAAAAACCACCATAGTATGGCAAATTGACAAATGAATGAATGAATGGAGACCACTATTGGTTACATACATATCAGCAGAACTTGAAACTAGATATATAAGAAGAGCAATGTAGATCTGACATGAGTGAGCGAAGGCAGGCAGTGGTGGGGGATGGGTTGCAAGTACAGATAAGAAAAACTGGATAGATAGAAGTTAATCTTAAATTGTGGCCAGTTTCATGTGAAGATTGTTAGTAATGTCCCTCATCCTACAGTATGTGCCAGTATTAGTCTCTCTGCTGTACTCTGTCACTGCCTGTGTGCCGCATGCTGGAAGCATGGCTTCATTGTAAAGCTATTTATGGACCCAAAGAGAAGGCAGCCAGGGATGTTTCCTGCCATATGTTCCATTAAAGAAGTTGGAAAGCTGAATCACTACATGGGAATTGATATAAAGAGGCATACAGAAACTGGGATTTATGAACATGTACTATATATTTATTGTTTTGGTGGTTATAAGCTGTAAAAAATTTTTTAAGTGTATCCAAATATACACTTAAAGTAGTTGCTTTTTTGTACTCAAATAACATTTAAATAACTTTATTTTAAAG
>NW_006408852.1:1663844-1664838 GCF_000296735.1 Chrysochloris asiatica
CCAACCACTAAAGCCAGTGAGGATGAAGTAGAAGAATTCTACCAACTTTTTCAATTTGAAATTGATCAAACATGTAATCAAGATGTATTGATCATTACTGATGATTGGAATGCAAAGGTTGGGAGCAAAGAGGAAGGATCAGTGGTTGGAAACTATGGCCTTGGTAATAGAAATGATATGGGAGAATGCATGATATAATTCTGCAAAACCAGTGATTGTTCATTTCAAATACTTTCTTTAGAGAGCAACAGACAACTATACACATGGACCTCACCAGATGGAATACATAGAAATCAAATTGACTACATCTGCAGAAAGAGACGATGGGAAAGCTCCATATTATCAGTGAAAATAAGGCCAGGGGTAGACTGTGGAACACATCATCAATTACTTATATGTAAATTCAAACTGAAGATGAAGAAAATGAAAACAAGTCCATAAGAGCCAAAATATGACCTTGAATATGTCCCACCCGAATTTAGAGATCATCTGAAGAACAGATTTGATATATTAAACACTAAAGACCGAAGACCAGAAAAGTTGAGGGATGATATCAAAAACATTATACGTGAAGAAAGCAAAAAGTCATTGAGAAGACAAAAAAAGAAGGAAAATGTCAAAATGGATGTCAGAAGACACACTGAAACCTACTATACAGCATAGAGATGCTAAAGCAAATGGAAGAACTGAGAAGGTCCAAGAGCTGAACAGAAATCTCAAAGACCAGCTCGAGAAGATACAGCCAAATATTACAACAAAAGGTGCAAAGATTTGGAATCAGAAAACCAAAAAGGAAGAACATGCTCAGCATTTCTCAAGCTGGAGGAACTGAAGAAAACAATTCAAGCCTCGGCTTTCGTTATTGAAAGATTCACTGGGTAAATTATTGAATGATGCAGAAAGCATCAAGATAAGATGAAAATAATACACAGAGTCACTATACCAAAAGGAAATGGTCAATGTTCTACCATTTCAAGAGGTAGCTTATGATCAA
>NW_006408852.1:1667732-1672280 GCF_000296735.1 Chrysochloris asiatica
AATCACATTTGGTCATGATTTATTATTTTTGTTTTTTTATAATTTTAACATATTTATAGTGCATATATATTTAAATTTGCATCATGGTACCAATTTCTCAGATCACCATTGCTATGTTTATTTTAATCCCTCTCTTTCCTGTTTTAATTTCCTTCTTTCTGAAGTATTTAGTGATATTTTTAGCAAATGCTTATGTTGGGTAAACATATTCTTGGTCTGAAAATTTTTCTTTAGTTTCTCTCATTTTGAATAGTTGTAAAGATGGAAATCAAGTTTAGATTGCATTATTTTGAGTGTATTTTTTTTAAGCATTATTCCACTATCTTCTGGAATCCAGTATTACAATGATAAATCTGTCAGTTTGCCAGTCTTTTTTAAAGCAGTCTTTTTTTGCATTTGATGTTCTGCAATTTCACTCTGATTAGCCTCAGTGTGAAGTTGTTTATATATTTCCTGCTTGAAACTTAATACTACCTTTAATTTGAAAAGCACATCTTTTATTCTGGAAAATGTTCACACTTTATGTTTTTTTTTTGTTTGTTTTTTTCCCCCTCCTCTCCATTATATATATATGTATATATTTTGAAGCTCCTTATTGTCATTGAGCTTAATTGCAAACAAAAACATATGTTTTTAAGGGCAGTCAAGTCAATTCCAACTCACACTGATCTTATACACAAGAATGAAACACTGCCCAGAAGTGCATCAATCTCACAATAATTGATTGCTGCACTTGAGCCCATTGCTGCTGCAAATGTGCAAAGCCATCTTGTAGGAGATTTTTCGTTGTCCATACATTTTAACAGACACAATGCCCTTCTCCAGGAACTGATCCTTCCTGATAATATGTCCAAAATATGAGAGACAAAGTCTGGTCATCTTGACTTATAAGGACATTCTGGTTGTACTTCTTTCAACATAGATTTGCTTGTTCTTCTGGCAGTCCATGGTACATTTAATCATCTCCAGTACCATAACTCAAATGCATCAATTCTTCTAAGGCCTTCTTTATTCATTGTTCAACTTTCACATGCATTTGAGGCTATTGAAAACACCAAGGCTTGGGTCAGCTGCACTTTAGTCCTCAAACTGACATCTTTGCTCTTCAACAATTTAAAGAGATTGTGTAGCAGATTTGCCTAATGCAATACTTCCTTAGATTTTCTGACTGCTGCTTCCATGAGTGTTACTGGTGGATCCAAGCAAAATGAAGTCTTTGACAACTTCAATACTTTATTGATTAATCATGATGCTATTTATTACTCCAGTGATGAGGATTTTTGTTATCTTTACATTGACATGCAACTGACACTGAAGGCTGTTGTCTTTGATCTTCATTAGTCAACATATGACAGGTTGTTAATGAGCTTTCCTCCTAACCTCATGTTCTTCATAAAATCCAGATTCTGGGTTTATTTGCTCAGCATACAGATAGAATAAATATGATGAAATATACAACCTTGACACTCACTTTTCCTGATTTTAAACCACTCATTGTCCCCTTGTTTTGCTCCAACAGTGGCCTCCTGGCCTATGTACAAGTTTCACTTGAGCACAGTTAAGTGTTATTGAATCATCCTCCTCCCAGTGTTGTCCATAATGTGTCATGATCTACACAGTAGAAAGCTTTTGCATATTCAATAAAGTACAGCTAAACATCTTTTGGTATTCTCTGCTCTCAGCCAATATTCATTTAACTTCAACACTGATATCACTTATTCCATGTCCTCATCTAAATACAGCTTGAACCTCTGGCAGTTCCCTGTAAATGTACTGTTGCAGTAGTTTTTGAAATATCTTTAGCAAAACATTACTTGAATGTGATATTAATGATATTTTCTGATGATTTCTATATTCCATTGGATCATCTCTCTTTGGAAATGACAAAAATATGACTCTTCCAGTCCAAATTTCTTGGTATAGCTGAATGAGTGCCTCCAGTTCTTCCTCAGTTTGTTGAAAAATTTCACTTGGTTTTCCATAAGTGTCTGGAGCCTTCAATGCACATTAGACTTCTTTCTTCAGCATTATTGGCTCTTGATCATATGCTGGTTTTGAAATGTTTGAACATTTACCATTTCTTTTTGGTACAGTACCTCTCTGTATCCCTTCCATCTTCGTTTGATGCTTTCTGCATCATTCTATGTTTTGCCCTTAGAATCCCTAAGTATTGCACTTCAAGGCTTGAATACTTTCTTCAGTTCTTTCAGGTTTAGAAAAGCTGAGGGTGTTCTTCCCTTTTGATCTTTGCATATTTCATTATATAATTTGATTTTGTCTTCTCAACTTGCCCTTTGAAATTTCTTGTTAGCTTTCTTATCATCTAATTTCTTCCATTTGCTTTAGCATCTCTATGGTGGAGAGCAAGTTTTAGAGTCTGATTTGAGATCCATTTTGGTCTTTTCCTTCTTTCTTGTCTTCTTAATGACTTTGTTTTCATCTTGTAGGATGTTCTTGATGTCATCCCACAACTCTTCTGGTCTTTGATTATTAGTGTCAATGCAACAAATATATCATTGACATGATCACTAAATTCAGGTGGGATACGTTCAAGGTCAAATTTTGGCTCTCATGGACTTGCTTTAGTTTTCTTCATCTTCAGCCTGAACAGGCATCTGAGCAATTTATTGTCTGTTCCACATTCTGCCAGTCGTCTTGTATTGGCTGATAATACGGAGTTTTCCCAATGCTCCCTCCAAAAAAAAAATGTAATCAATTCAATTTCTGTGTATGCCATCTGGTGAGATCCATGGACATAATCTTTAATGCTGTTTAAAAAGGCTATTTATAATAAATACCTTTCAAGATCCTATCATGTGATCTTCAGCATCATTTCTATCACAAATGCCATATTTTGCAATTACTGGTCCTTTCTCTTGTTTCCAACCATTGTATTCCAATCGCAAGTAATTATCAATACATTTTGATTGCATGTTTGATCAATTTCAGACTAAAGAAGTTGGTCGAAGTCTTCAAGTTCATCATCACTGGCTTTAGTGGTTGTTGCACACATTTGTAAAATAGTGGTTTTAAATGGTCTTTGTAGGTACATGGATATTATCCTACCACAGACATCATTATACTTCAAGACAGATCTTGAAAAGCTATTTTTTATAATGAATGCCACATTGTTCCTCTTTAATTTATGATTCCTAGCATAGTAAACCAAAATAGCAAATTCAAAATGGCCAATGCCAGTCCATTTCAGCTCAATGATATGTAGGCTATCAATCGCTATTCATTCCATTTCGTTTTTGACAACTTCAGATTTTCCTAGATTCATTCTTCATAGAAACCATGTTCTAATTATTATTGCATATTTATACCTGTTCCTCTTAATTTATAGTTATGCCTCATCATAAAATTAAGGTCCTGACAATTGTACTCTATTCATGTTATCACAGTCAAGTCTATTTTGAGGAGGCAGATCTCCCTTAGTTGTATTTTAAATGCCTTAAAGTTGAGCAGTTCATCTTTTCACACTATATCTGACAATATTCCAGTGCTTTTTATCATGTTACAATATTTGATATTCTTGTGTTGTCTCACAGTGTTCTACTGCTATTCAGAATGTTTGAACTGCAAAGTTGGCAGTTCAACCAGCTACTCCTTAGAAACACTATACAGGGTCACTATGAGAGAGAACTGACTCAACAGCACTTATCAACAAACATTCAGAAGTAATCTGATCCTCTTTATTTCTAGTTTCTTTTAGATTGGAAGCTCAGCTGAAACCTGTCCACCATAGGTGACCCTTCTAATACTTAAAACACCGGGAGTTTAGCTTCCAGCATCACAACAGCATGCACGCCACCACAATAAGAAAATGTAATTTATGAGTGGTGGAAAAAAAGTACATAAACTCTCTGAATTTAGGAAATATATGTTTCTGTGTCATCTGGTTAATGAAAATCAGAAAAGGAACAGAATTACTGAAAATGAGAACAATCAGTAGTTCAGATAAGAGCATATTACATAATAAAACAGAAGAGGAGACCACTGTCCCCAGAGCAGGAAGCTGCCCAGTCAACAACACTAACGCTCAACATGGAATACTGAGATTATAGCCAGCTCCACAGCACTGATAATCCCTATATAATGTTGGTATGAGTTGGAACCGCATTTATGGCACACCATTTCCACCATCACTGGGTTCTATCATATTTTATATGCTGCCTTCATCTAAAAAGTGTTCCACTTTTGCCTTTGTTTTTAATTGCAGTATTATTATTGTTAAGTGCCATACATTTGGTTCTAACTCATAGAGACCCTATATAGAATTTCTGAGGAGTAGCTGGTGAGTTTGAACCACCATTCTTATATATAATTGTTGTTGTTGTTGTTGTCAGGTGCCATCGAGTCAGAACCGACTCATAGTGACCCCATGCACGGCAGAATGAAACAATGTCTAATCCTGGGCCAACCTCACTACCGCTACCACACTTGATGCCACCTGGCCGATCCATCTCATTGGGGGTCTTCCTCTTTTTCTCTGACCTTCCATCTTACCCAGCATGACATCCTTTTCCAGCAACTGTTCCCTCCTGA
>NW_006408852.1:1672470-1694659 GCF_000296735.1 Chrysochloris asiatica
TCAACACTTTAAAAAGTTCCTGTGCAGCAGATTTGCCTAATGCAATACGTCGTCTGATCTCTTGACAGCTGCTTCCATGAATGTTGATAGTTGATAGTTGATCCAAGAAAAATGAAGTCCTTAGCAGTCAAGTAACACACCAGAACTCCATTGCTGCAATACTGCTTCTTCATTATTGGCCAAGGCAGATTTATTTGACAGAAATAATCTATGATGTATGCATATGCCTTCACTTCAAGAAAGGATGAGAAAGTCGATAGTTTATCTTTTAACTTTCTTCATGAGTGATAACCTCTGCCTTCCACACAAATAAAAAAGTAGTTTCATGTTTTCACCTTCCTAAATTATGAGCCTCTGCATTTCAACTTTTTGGACACCATTACCCCACTTTTCCCCCCACATTCTTGCAAACCCAATATACTTTTCTCTTCTGAAAACAAAATGCACAAAACCTTTTTAAACTGTTGAAGAGCAAAGATGTCAGCTTGAAGACTAAGGTGCACCTGACCCAAGCCATGATATTTTCAATAACCTCATATGCATGTGAATGCTGGACAGTGAATAAGGAAGACAGTAGAAGAATTGATGCTTTTGAGTTATGGTGTTGGAGGAGAATATTGAAAGTGCCATGGGCTGCAAAAAGAACCAATAGAACCGTTTTGGAAGAAGATGGCCATATTTCATCTCTCCCATACTTGGGACATGTTAGAAAGGACCAGTCACTGGAGAAGGAAATCATGTTTGGTGAGGTGGAGGGTCAGAGAAAAATAGGAAGACCCCCAACGAGATGGATTGGCCAAGTAGTAACATCGATGGACTCAAGCGTGGCAACAGTAGTGAGGTTGGCCCAGGATTGGGCAGTGTTTCATTCTGCTGTGCATAAGGATGCTATGAGTCAGTACTGTCTCCATCGTACTTAACAACAACAATGTACCTTTATGTTTTAAATATAGTGCAATCTATTAACTATGGAGACCTGGTGTGGTGCTGTGTACTAATTAGTCAGACTGCAAAGTTGTTTAAACTACAAGCTTGGCAATTCAAGCTCACCACCTGCTCCTTGGAAACCCTATACAGGATCGTTATGAGTCAGAATCAATTCAACTGCACTTAACAAGAACAACAATCTATTAACTAAATGTGAATTTATCTGTCTTTACAATTTTGTAAAAGCAGTGAGAAAATACAATAAAATACATACATTGAGTTAAAGTATAATTGTGGTGTTAACACAACGTAGCTTAAAAGAATATGGGTGTAGCTATTATCAATGTCTTAACTGCTCTTATTATGAGGGAAGCACTCAATATTTATGATTTTTCCCTACTCCATATATTTCTATTTCTCTTTGATTTTTTCCAGTGGCATAGCAGAGTAAGGTTGCCTAATCATTTTTTGTTGTTATTGTTTATTTCAGAGTGGTTTTGTCTAACAGCAAACATTTTACCTTTTAGGTCAGCATCAATGCGCTTAGACAACATAATTATCCAGAATTCATTATTTTCACTAATTTTTGTAAGGATTATAAAATGACCAGATTTCAGGCCCAATTTTTAATTCAGTGGACTCGTCTAAATAATATAAATGTAACTCCTGTTATTAATGTCTGCTATTGAGTCCGCTGTAACTCATAGGGACCCTGTGTAGAGTTTCCAGGAGGCATGATTGATGGGTTTGAACCACCAATTTTGCGGTTAGCAGCTAATTCTGCAACATCACACCAGTACTCCAATGACTTGAGTTTTCTAAACCAACAGAGTTCATTATCTCAGTGTGCAATGAATGTTTTTTTAATTGAATAACGTGTTGTAAAAGGCAGAAAAACTGTCCCCACTCCTAAACATAGATTGCATATGTCAAAAACAATTTTTTACGGACTCTCTATCATAATGTATAATATATAGACAATATTGAGTAAGACTGGAGTCCTGGTGTGGCACTGGGGTTAATGCACAGCACTGTAAATTTTATTTGAACTGCAAGGACAGTGGTTCAAGCTCACCAATTGTGCCTCAGAATCCCTATACAGGGTTGCAATGAGTTGGAACTGAATTGGCAAGTAACAACAATAACAATTGAATGAGTCAATAACTAATACGACAAAGAAGGTAAATCCAAACTGGAAACATATTTTTAAGAGGATAAATATCTCACAACTTTAAATAATAATTTGATTAAATAACTGATACTTTTAGCTAAATTCTATTGACCTTAATTCATATTACCTAGTTTCTCAATGAATAAAAATCCTGATGTATGCATTCTGTAATCTTACTTCAATGATAAAGTTTTGTTTTTGTTGTTGTTAAGTACTGTAGAATAGATTGATTCAGACTCATAGCGACCCTGTATAAGGTTTCCCGGACTTATCCTAGAGTACCACACTAAGAAACCTATGATAAAACTGTTGTTGTTATTATAGTGACCCTATATGATTTCTGAGGAATGGCTGGTGAGCTTGAACCTCCAACCTTGCAGTTCAAACCAACTTTGCAGTCCAGTGCATTAGCCCACAGTGCCACACCAGTCAATCCCACAGTTAAAGATGTTGTCATTATCATTATCTTCATATTCCATATTTTCAGTTTCATAGATCCTATTCTTATAGAAACATCTTTCCAGGTTACTTGTTATATTACACCTATGTTACTCTCTTCTAGTGAAAGGTACCAAAAATGTTCCAAATAATAATTACTTCAGTAACTTGAGACTCAAATCAGAGTAAAATCAAGTAGTAAAGTAACTTGTCTAGCAGTAACAAATATGTTGTTGTCATTAGGCACCATCAAGGTGGTTCTGACTTCGAGGGACCCTACGCACAGAAGAACAAAACACAGCCCGATCCTGCACCATCCTCACAATTGTTTCCAAGCTAGAGCCAATTGTTGTTGCCACTATGAAAAATTGTTCACATTGGAGGTCTTCCTCTAATTCACTGACCTTCCACTTTACCACACATGATGTCGTTTTCCAGGGACTGATCTCTCCTGATAACATGACTGAAGCAGGAGAGACAAACATTTGTCACCTTGGCTTCTAAAGAAAATTCTAGCTGCACTTATTCCAACACAGAATTCTTTGTTCTTCTGGCAGGTCATGATACTTTTAGTATTTTTCTCCAACACTATAACACAACTGCATCAATTATTCTAAGGTCTTCCTTATCCACTGTTCAACTTTCACTCCCATAATAGGCAATTGAAAATACCAAGTCTTGAGTCAGGCACATTTTAATCTTCAAATTAACATCTTTGCTCTTGAACATTTTAAAGAAGTCTTGTGCAGCAGAATAGCTTAATACAATGCTTCCTTTGATTTTTTGACTGCTGCTTCCACGACTGTTGATAGTGGATCCAAATGAAGTTTTTGACAACTTCAGTCTTTACTCCATTTATAAAGATGTGACTAATGGTCCAGTGGTGAGGATTTTTGTTTTCTTTACATTGAGCTACAACCCATACCACACGCTGTGGTCTTTGATCTTCATCAGTAAGTATTTTAAGTGCTATTATTTTTCCTAAAGCAAGGTTGTATCATCTGTATATTGCTGGTTGTTAAAGAGTTTTCTTGCAATCCTGATGCCACATCATACATATAATTCAGTATCTCAGATTATTTGCTGAACATATCATTAATATCACATGCAGGTAACCTTTTGCTAAATATAATTCAAAAACAGCTGCACAGTACATTCACATGGAACATCTAGAGGTTCAAAGGGTATTCCAACAAAAGATTGAATAAGTATGGTGAAAGAATACAACTGTGACACACACCTTTCTTGATTTAAAACCATCCAATATCCCCTTGTTCAAGAGTCCTGGTGTGGCATTGTAGGATGAGCAATTGATCTCAAGGTCAGTTTGATCTGCAATATTGGTGGTTTAAACTCATTAGCCGCTCCTCAGAAACCCTATACAGGGTCACTATGAATGGGAACTGACTCAACGGCATACAACAACAAGTACTCCCTGTTCTGCTTCAGCAATTGCTTCTCGGTCTATGTACAAGGTCCTCATGAGCACAGATAATAGTTCTGTAATTCTCATTCTTTGCAATGTTATCCATAGCCTATCATGATCCACACAGTCAAAAGCTTTTGCATAGTAAATAAAGCACAAGTAAACATCTTTCTGGTATTATTTGCATTTAGTCTTGGCCCATATGACATCAACAATGATGTCCCTCATTCCATGTCTTTGTCTGAATACCCTTTGAACCTCTAGCTGTCCCATGTGAATGTATTGTGCAGCCGTTTTTTTTTTTGTTTTTTTTTTTATATTAGCAAAAGTTTGAATTATATTGCAAAAGTTTACTTGCATGTGATATTAATGATATTTGCCTATGATTTATATTTTCTGTTGTGTCATCACTCTTTGTAAGGGCCACAAATATGGATTTCTTCCAATCAGTTCTTCAATCAAATTTTGGCTCTCATAGACTTTTAAAAATTTTTCTTGAGCTTCAGCCTGAACAATTAATGATGTGTTCCACAGTCTACCAGTGGCCTTGTTTGGCTGATTAGATTGAGCTTTTCCACCTTCTCTTTCTACAGATGTAGTCAGTTTGATTTTTGTGTATTCCATCTGGTGAGGTTCATTTGTATAGTTGTCTTTTATGTTGTTTCAAAACGTATTTACAATGAATAAATTATTGATCTTGCAAAATTTCATCATGTAACCTGCAGCATGATTTCTACTACCATGGCCATATTTTCCTAGTACTGATCCTTCCTCTTGGTTTCCAATCTTTGCCTTCCAATCACCACTTTTTATTTACACATATTGGTTGCATGTTTGATCAATTTCAGATTGATGGAGTTGGTAGAATTCTTCAATTTATCATCACTGGCTTTAGTGATTGGTGGGTAAGTTTGAATAGAGTAATACTGGTATCAACTTGTCTTCCTTGCAGTTGTATAGATATTGTCCTATCCCAAATAGGAATTTACATCAAGATAGATCTTGAAATTCTCTTCTTGATGATGATGCATCATAATTCTTCTTCAATTTATTGTTCCCAATATAGTAAGCCACATCTTCTTCAACATCAACAACATCAATTTCAGCCTAGAATATTGGTTTCTATGTGTTACTTTTCCTATTTTGACAAAATCCTATTTTCCTAGATTCATACTTCATACATTCCATATACTGATTATTAATGGATGCTACAGCCATTTCTCTCAGTTTGAGTTTTGCCACATCAGTAAATGCAGATCCTTAAAGTTTTACTCCATTTTCCTAATCATAGTCAACTCTACTTTGAGGAGGCAACTCTACCACAATTGTATTTTAAGTGTCTTCCAACCTGAGGGGCTCATCTTATGGCACTATATCTGACAATATTCTGGTAGTATTCATAATGTTTTCATCTCTAGCACTATATCTGACAATGTTCTGCTGCTATTCATAAGGGTTTCAGTGACTAAACTTTCAGGTAATCCACCTCTCCTTCTTCCTAGTCTGTCCTAGTCTGGAAGTTCAGCTAGACCTGTCCATCATGGGTGACCCTGATGATATTTAAAATACCAGTGACATAACTTTCAGTAACATAGTAACATGCAAGCCTCTACAGTATGACAAACTGACATATGAGTGGTAGCATGAACATGTAGTGTGAATAATTTTTTTTAAATAAATTACACTTTGGGTTTTATTCATTGCACTGAATACTCCAATTGATATGGTTTTTGCTGGTGTTCTTGTTATTCTCTCTTGAAGTGCAATACTGGTGTTACCAAATCTTAACCAATATGGCTGTAGTTCAAAGGCCCCATATAAGGGAGAAAACTAGGGGCATTTGAGGGGTGGGTACTTATGCTAAGCAATGTTAAAATATTTGCTAAAAACTATTTGTCAGATTAACTAGGAAGATAGCTAAATACAATGTAGTTATAGATGAAGATGTGGTCCCATTAAATTTATAATTGTGAGTTGGTAAATACTAGCACTGAGAAGACAAAAATGGCAATTGCAAGAGACAACTTCTCCATTCCATACTTTACAACTAGAAATAGAAAAAAATTTAAAAGGACTGGCTACAAAGAGTAGGCCAATATACAGACCTCAAACTCATTCTTCCCTTCAGAATGTATTGAGGTATAAATGAATTATAATAAGTTGCATATATTAAAATATATATATTAGGACTAGGTTTGATATATGCATACAGTCCAAGAAAAATATTGCCACAAAGAAGATAAGGAATATTTCAATTACTCCTAAAAGTTTATATTTGCCTTTTAAAATTCATCCCTCTGTTACCCCTATTGCCAGGTAACCACTGGCCTGTTTTCTGTCCCTATAAAAAATTACTGAATGGATTAAAGTGTCTCAGAGCCAAGATCAAGATAAGAATGTTGAACCTACTTGAATTGAAATACGTTCAGGTGGAGGAATGTCTGAAGGGAAAGAGAATAGGTATATGACTTTCCCACCAAAGCATTAAATGTTCAAGGTCGTTGGAAAAAGAGAGCTAGAAAAGACTATGGGTAGCAATCATAGAACTATAGAACTGTGAGATTTAGATCTCAAAAATATGTATAGTTTATGAGGCAGCAAACATGTTGGAATCCCTACAGATTTTCAAAGTTGTACTGGGAAAACAAAACTAGTAACCTCTATTTTTGAAACTTAAAATGCTCCCTATGTCCCTGACTTCCTACATCTAGAACAAGAGCTTGATCTGCATTAATTACTTAGGTGTTACTCAGGTAGATAGTGGTATGGGCTGGATTTTACAGACACAGGTCTAGGTTTTACAGAGACAAAGACTTCAGAGAAAAGGACATGGCATTCTTCTCAGATAGAGAAGCAGATATAAGTCCTTACTCTCAGAGTTAAGAACCTTCCCAACATTTGTTCTAGAGAATTTGAACAATGACTGTGGTATGTTTCAGTGGTTCATTGGTAAATATTTAATAACCAGCTCTTTAGGAAAGATAACTCTCTAGAAAAGATAACTTCAGTTTCCTAGTGTAAGTAAATATGCCTACTTTGCTCAATGTCACATTATCAATGTGATATTAACTGATTCACAAATTTAAATTATCAGCTGGTTTTTGCAGGTAGGTACAATCTCCTTGAAGCATATCTCATTCTGTGTTTCCTATCTCTCTCTTTATAAATGGAACCAAATATTCTGTTCATGTACTTGGAACATATGGAACATAATTTGTCCTTAAAATTCTTAGTCCCAGGATCAAATAGAATTACATCTAGATAAGGTCAGAAATATACCACACACCATATAGTGATACTTGCTTTAATGTTCATGCCATATTTAGCTTGAACTTTTAGGTTTTATCTTTTGAGAAAGGGTAGATGTTGGAAGAAGAGCCCTAAATTACTTTCAATTCCTCTTTCAAGCAGCACTATTAGGTCTTTGAATTTGGATTATCTTCTTACAGGAAAGAGTACAGTTTCTACTTGTTATATTGTAAATGTTAGAATATATTATGACATCCAGAACACTAATGAAAAAAAATGTTCATTTTGGTCTATATTGCCTAAGGTTTTATTGGCTTCCTGAAGCATGTTGGAATCTGACTCTAATTATAAATCTACTGAGATGAATGATAGATATAGTGAGACTTAAGATTTGATTTTCATTTAAATGTAACTTCTTTTAGATGAAGCCACCAAGCAATGCTAGTTAAGGAAGAGACAGTTACAGACTATAGAATTAGGAAAGTTTCAAGGAAAGCACACATTTTATTCATTTATTTGTTTTGAACTACACAATTACTTTTTCAAAGAGTTCTGATGGCAGGTTAGGCATTGGACTGTTAACTACTAGGTCTGCTGTTCAAATTTGTAGAAGAAAAGGCTCTCTGTTCCTGTAAACATTTACAATCTCAGAAATCCTAAATAAGGACACTTTGAATTGGAATTAATTGATGGCAGTGTTGTTGTTGTTGTTTTATGTGTTGTTGTTTAATGAATTATTGATATCAGTAAGTGCATTATCATTTCTATAACTTTTATTCAAATATTCTTTTAAAAAATTAGTGATTTTTCCCTGATTCATAAATATATAACTTTGAATATTTTAAAAATAAATATTTTTAAAATGTATTATTTAAATTTTCATTATTGATACTTTTTAGTGAAATAAAGATTGTAGTTTTGAAACCATCTGATAGTATTTTAAAAAATAGATATTCATATTTGTTGTGGGACATTTTGTACTTATTTAGTTTCCTGATTTCACATTTACACATACAATGGTTTCAATGTTTTGCAATTTTACAGTATTTTAGAATGCAAATCTCTGAAATTCCTGTACCCTTTAGGAAATATGAAATTAGACTGAATTATTGCTATTATTATTAAAGCTTTTATTGTGAATTCAGAGATAGTTTATATGGGAGAAGATGGGTTTTGCACTCATACTATTGTATTTCGTTTCATTGCAATGATCACAATCCGTTCCATGCATCATCGTTTCACAGTGTTTGCTTCTATTCCTTTTTTAAAATTATTTACACAAAAGCACTCAGGAATATATAATCATTTAAACAACCAAAGGACACATTCTGAAAGTCTGTCTCCTGGCTACCAGAAAATAGTCTTTCTCTTTCCGTGAGCCTAGAGTCCTCAGCTGCTTTGTCTATGTCATCATCTCTTCCTCCATCTCTGGTGTTACTGTTTCTCTGTATATGGTCCCACATTCTGCTCTTGCTATTCTCCCATCATGGTCCTACGGTCTCCCATTCCTAGACTGTAAGATTAACTATCAACACCATCCCCTTTTATGTTACAAAATTTCTATCTTTACAGTTGTGAATCATAATTAGTCATGATAACAATTACTCACTATTGAATCAAAAGAATCCTTGTACCCATCTCCGTTCAACAGATCCATCTAGACAAGATGAAAAATATTCAGTGGAAATACTGCCTTCCCCTTCACACTCTTGAAAACTTTTAAACCAGCCACTTTTTGCCTATATACCACCACCACCACCACTACCACCACTGTTGGGAGTGATTTGAGCTGAAGGTTTCAGACTTGGGGGTAGTTTAACTGAAGGATTGAAAATGAACAGTTGTGGTTCAGAAAGTCGGGCTGCTCCCAGGTCATCTTGCCCCTGGAAGAACTTGCAGAACTGCTTCGGGGGACAGGGAACTTGTAAGGTTTTTTTTTTTTTTTTTTTCTTTGTATGACTTTCAGTTCAAATCTGCAAAAAACATGTTGCTGTATCTCTGTCTCCTTAGCATCCAAAAGTTACATACATTCTTCTGATAAAGTCCCACTTACTGCTTGCATCAATTCACCAGATGTTTTTATTTTCCTTGCCCCCAGTACCTCCTTTGATATGTACATATAATAAATGTGCTGAATGTAGGTTGGAATCACAGTATCCCCGTCAGAGTGCTGTGTCCCACCTGATCCCAACTTTATTAATTTCAATTATGCCTTGTGTCTTTCTTTTATTTCTCATCTCCAATCACCCCTACTCAGGTTTAAACTCTCAATGCAGGTCACAGAGTATAGTCACTTGTCAGACGTGATCCACCCCACCCCATTTTAAGTAGCCAGTATGAATTTAGATTGCATGATACAGACATAAAGTAAATGCTGATTCCTCATGATTTCTCTATGCTCTTTATGATCACCAATCTTCTAGTATAGAAAAATGGAACAAGGAATACTGAATCTCATTTGATGATGTACCAGTCTTTTATAGCTCCTGGGTTTATTTAGGACTCCTGTTGGTAAATTTCAACCACTGACTTTACAGTTCAAAATGATCTCGAGGTCCAGTGCAATATCCAGCAGCACCACACCAGGATACACTGACAGATATGATGCTTTTGCTGTTATTAATGCCGTCGAGTGACTTTCTACACATAACAACCCTGTACAGGGTTTCTGAAGAGCTGCTAGTGGGTTTGAACTTCCAATCTTGTGGTTCACAATCCATTGCTATAACTACAGTGCCATACCAGTAGTCCCTGATAGATATAAGCACTGAAAATAACAAAGAAAACTAAAGGGAAAGAGAATGAAAGGGTTGATGAGTAAGTTGTAAAGGAAAACCTTTTGAGAAGTGAAATTTGAACAGAATATGACAACTGTTGTTGAAGTTGTTGTTGTTGTTAATTGTCATCAAGTTGCTTCCAACACATAGAAACCTTATATAGGGTTTCCAAGGAGAACTGGTGAGGTTGAACTGCTGACTTGGCCATTCAAACTGACTTTGAAGTCCAGTGCATTAACACACAATGCCAAACCAGGTGCCATCAAGTCAGTTAGGTACCATCAAGTCAATTCTGACTTATTGCGACCCTTTGTTCAAGAGAATGTAACATGAATTAGTGCTGCTCCTACCTCAAAATCATTGTTATGTTTGAGCTCATTTCTGTTGCCACTGTGTCAATCCATCTGATCAGGGGTCTTCCTCTTTTTTTTTCTGACCCTCTACTTTACCAAACATGATGTTCTTCTCCAAGGACAGCCCCCTCCTGATTATATGTCCAAAGTATGAAAGGCAATGTCTCTCCATCTTGACTTCTAAGAAGCATTCTGACTGTACTTCTTCAACACAGATTTGTTTGTTCTTTTGGCAGCCCTTTAATATTCTTCAGTAACACCATAACTTAAATGAATCAATTCTTCTACAGAATTTCTTACTCAGTATTCAATTTTCACATGTATATTAGGCAATTGAAAATACCACAGCTTGAATCATGTGCATCTTAGTTCTCAGACTAGCATCTTTGCTCTTGAATACTTTGAAGGGGTCTTGCACAGCAGATTTGCCTAGTACAATACATCATTTGATTTCTTGACTATTGCTAATATGAGTGTTAATAGTTGACGCAAGCAAAATGAAGTTTTTGACAATTTCAGTCTTTCTCCATTTATCATGATGTCATTTATTGGTCCAGTAGTGAGATTTTTGTTTTCTTTATCTTGATGTTCAATCCATATCTAGGGCTGCAATCTTTAATATTCACCAGTAAATACTGTATGTTATCTTTGCTTTCAGCAGGTAAGGTTGTATCTTGTGCCTATTATAGATTGTTAATGAAACTTCTTCCTCCAATCCTGATTCCCTGCTCTTCTTCACATAATCTACCTTCTAGTATTATTTTCTTAGCATCCAGATTGAGTAAGTATGGTGAAAGAATACAACCTTGGTGCATACATTTCTTGATTTTAAATAATTTATTGTACCCTTGTTCTTTTTTAATAACTGCTTCTTGGTCTATGTACAGGTTCCTCATGATAACAGTTAAGAGTTCTGGAATACCCATTTTTTGTAACGTTATCCATAGCTTGTCATGATCCATACAGTCAAAAGCCTTTGCATAGTAGACAATGCACAGGTAAACATCTTTATGGTATTGTCTGCTTTCAGACACAATCTATCTCACTTCGGTAATGATATCATCCTTCAACATAGTCTAAATCCAGCTTGAACTTCTCTTAGTTCTCTGTCAATGTGCTGTTGCAGCCATTTTTGTATTATATTTAGCAAAAATATAATTTCATTTGATATTAATGGTATTATCAAGTTGATTTCCTCATTCTATTGGGCAACCTCTCTTTGGAATGGGCACAAATATGTATCTATATCAATCAGTTGGCCTGGTAACTGTTTTCAAAGTTTCTTGGTATAGATGAGTGAGTGACTCCAGTGCTGCATCCATTTGATGAAATACTTCAATTTGTATTCCATCATTTCCCAGTGTCTTGTTCCTTTCCAATGCTTTCAGTGCTCCTTGTATTTCTTCTTTCAGCACCACTGGCTATTAATTATATGCTACCTCTGTAATCTTTGAACATCAACTATATTTTTTTTTTGGATACAGTGACATTGTATATTCCTTCCATCTTCTTTGATACTTTCAATATTTTCTCCATATTGTTGTTGTTAAGTGCTGTTGAGTTTATTCCCACTCATCACAACCCAGTTTAAGGTTTCTGAGGAGTGGCTAGTGAGCCTGAATCCTCCAGTTTTACAAGTTGAGGCTTGAATATTTTCCTTCTGTTCTTTCAACTTGAGAAATGCTAAAAGTGTTCTTCCCATTGGTATTCTAACTCTAGTTTTTTGCATATTTCATTATAATACTTGATTTTGTCTTCCCAAACTGCCCTTTGAAGTTCTCTGTTCATATCTTTACCTCCTCATTTATTCCACATTCCTTGGTGTCCTTGTGTTTAGAACCTACCACATATAGGGAAGCTTGATGACAAAGCACCTAGAGATTTCTAAGGGACACTGAGCTTATAGATGTTGAAAGGAGACAAGGACTTTTCCCAAAAAATGATATAGAGAAAAAAAAAAACCTTCTCTTAGAGCTGGTGTCCTGAATTTAAACTCTTTGCTTCCTAAAGTGTCTTAAATTTCTATGTCTTAAAGCCCTCCACTTGTAGCTTTTCTGTTATAACAGCATGAGGTATCTAAGATGGAGGTCTTCATTATAATTCATGGAGCATTTTATGATGTTATGTTATATGTGGGTCCTAAGTTTGTAATAGAATTGATTGTAAGCCAACTGACCTTGAAATGGAGAGATTATCCTGAATTATCTGGGTTATTCTAATGTAAAAACAAACCTTAAAAATGAAGGAGTCCCACAGAAGTGTCACTGTTAGAGTGATGCAGTAAAGAAAGACTCCTAACCACTACGCTCAACCAAATCATGTGAGTGCTCTAACTCAGCTTGTGAAGGAAAAGAAACAGATTTTCCTTAGAGTGTTTAAAAGCAAAGCAGCCCTGTAGACACCTTAATTTTAGTCCATTGAGATCAATTTTAGACTTCTGATAATGAAGTTATAGCTGTATGTAATTGTATTTATGGTTATTTGTAACATCAAATTAATACAGGTAAAAATATAGAGTCTTACTGTTGTTACTGTTAAGTGCGATGGAGTCAATTGTGACTCATATAGACCCTGTGTTGGGTTTCTGAGGAGTGGTAGGGGGGTTTGAAGCTCTGTGAATTGGGTTAATCAGTCCAGCACAACACCAAGACTCAGAAATTGATGTTGTTTTTAAGTGCTGTTGAGTCCATTTCTACCCATAGCGAACGTACATAGGGTTTCTGAGGAGTAGCTGGTGAGCTTGGACCACCAACCTTGCAGTTCAAATGCCTTTGCAGTCTAGCATATTAACCCACAGTGCCACACCAGAAGTCCCAGACAGTCCCAGAGATTTTGTTTTGACTTAGTAGGAAACCAATGAGAATATTAAGCACAAGAGTAATGTATGTTTTACTCATCTCCAACTTTATTTGAGCTGATTTGTAGAGATTATAATGTCATGAGTGTAAGCAAGTGAATTATTTAGGAGAATATTTCAGTAGTTTAGATGAAAAGTGATATTATTTCCAGCACTGATTGTGTCTATGGACATGATAATACATAATTAGAGTGAAGTTATATTTTAAAGACAGAGTCACTCTATTTTTGATATGAGATGCCCTCCATAGATAGTTAAATAAGGGAACCTAGAAATGGTAAGTGGATGCTGACAAAGGATTTCGGAGTTAGTGAATGCATTAAATTTAAAATCATGGACATGGCTCTGACCATGGAGACTGTAGTAAGTGCTTCAAGAACTAAGTGATGAAATACTGCTGCATTTACAGTTTGAGAAGTGGAAGAAGATCCATAAAATTAGAAAAATAAGGATGGCCAGTTAAGTAAAAGGAAATCTAGTAAAGTATATGTCCTTAGAGCTAAATAAAGAAATATTTTAAAGGTATATTGTCAAATGTGACTGAAAAGTAGGCAAGATAAAAGTCTAGAATCAATCATTGTCACATGGGGATATGTTATAACATTGGCAAACATAGGTATAATAAAGTGATGGGGACAAAAGACATCTTTGACTGGATTTAAAAGATAATAGGAAGTAAAGAAAATATGGCATCAGGATTGGAGGAAGACTCATTAACAACCTATGATATGCAAATGATACAACCTTGCTTGCTGAAAGTGAAGAGGACTTAAACCATTAACTGATGAAGATCAAAGAACACAGCCTTCAGTATGGATTACATCTCAATGTAAAGAAAACAAAAATCCTTACCACTGGACTGATAAACAACATTCTTATCAGTGGAGAAAAGATTGAAGTTGTCAAGGACTTCATTCTTCTTGGATCAACTATCAACACTCATGGAGGCAGTAGTCAAGAAATCAAAGGACATATTGCATTAGGCAAATCTGCTACACAAGACCTTTTTAAAGTGTTGAAGAGCAAAGATTTCAGCTTGAGTACAAAGGTGCGCCTGACTAAAGCCATGGCATTTTCAATAGCCTCATATGCGTGTGAAAGCTGGACAGTGAATAAGGAAGATCGTAGAGGAATTGATGCTTTACAGTTATGGTGTTGGAGGAGAATATTGAAAGTGCCATGGGCTGCCAAAAGAACCAATAGGTCCATTTTCGAAGAGCAACCAGAGTGTTCCCTGGAGGCCAAGATGGCCAAACATTGTCTCTCATACTTCAGATATATTGTCAGGAGGGACCAGTCACTAGAGAAGGATATCATGTTTGGTAAGGTGGAGGGTCAGAGAGAAAGAAGAAGACCCCCAACAAGATGGATTGGTCAAGTGGCAGCATCAATGGACTCAAGCATGGCAACTGTAATGAGGTTGGCCCAGGATCAGGCAATGTTTCATTTTGTTATGCATACTGTCACTATGAGACAGTACTGACTCAATGTCACCTAACAACAACAACAAGGAGATAAAGAAATTAAGCTAGTAAGTTATTCATGTATTTAAAAAATAGTTTGTCTAGGGTAATTTCCAAAAAGAAAAAATATAAAGAAAGAGAGAGGAAGCATAACAACCAAAGTCAGAGTATCCTGATGGAAAACAAACAAAACTTTACTGCAAATATAAATCTATTCTATCATGTCAATGATTCATCTGTCAGTTTGCCATACCGTGCTATCTTGTGTGTTGCTGTGATTCTGGAGGCTATGTCATGGGAATTTTAAATATCAACAGGGTAACCACAGTGGGCAGGTTTTGGATGAGTTTTCAGACTAAGACAAGCTAGGAAGAAGGAGAGATGGACTACTTTAAAATATTTAGTCACCAAAAACCTTATGCACAGCAGTGGAACACTGTCAGCACCAGATTATTGAATATTGAAAAATTGAAAAGTACAAGAATATTGTCAGACATAAAGCCAGAAGATGATACCCTTAAGTTGGAAGGCACTCAAAACACAACTAGGAAAGAGCTTCCTCTACAAAGTAGAGTTGACTGTGATGACGCGAATGGCATAAAAGCCTTGGTACCTTCATTTTCTGAAGAGGTACAACTCAAAATGAAGAAAAACAGCTTGAAAATCCATTAATAATCAGAGTAGGGAATGTATCTAGGAAATTGGAAATTGTCAAAGTGAAATGGAATGTATAAACATTGATATACTTGGCATTGTTGAGTATGAAATGGATTGGTATTGGCCATTTTGAATCTGACAATCACATGGTTTACTATTCTAGGAATTACAAATTGAAGAGAAATAGCATTGCATTCATCATCAAAAAGAACATAATGAGATTAGTCATTAACAATACTGTCTGCAATAGTATAATATCCATACCCCTACAAAGAAGACCAGTTAATACCATTATAATTCAAATTAATGCACCAACCACTAAAGCCAGTAATAATGAAATTGAAGAATTCTAACAAATTCTTCAATCTGAATCTGATCAAACATGGAATCAAACTGTATCGATAATTACTGGCAATTGGAATGCAAAGGTTGTAAATCAAGAGGAAGGATCAGTACTTGGAAAATAAGGCCTAGGTGATAGAAAAGATGCTGGAGATCGCATTATAGAATTTTGAAAGACCAATGAATTCTTCATTGCAAATGCCATTTTCAAACAACCCAAAAGACGACTATACAATTCGACTTCACCAGACAGAATACACAGAAATCAAACTGACTATATCTGCAGAAAGAAAAGCTCCATATCATCAGCCAAAACAAGACCAGGGGCAGACTGTGGAACAGACCATCAAGTGCTCATAGGCAAATTCAGACTAAAGATGAAGAAAATGAAAACAAGTCCATAAGAGCCAAAATATGACCTTGAATATATCCCACCTGAACTTAGAGATCATCTGAAGAACAGATTTGATACATTAAACACTAAAAACTGAAGACCATAAGAGTTGTGGAATGACAGCAAGAACATCATACAGGAAGAAAGCAAAAGTTCACTGACACATCAAAAGAGAAGTAAAAGATCAAAATGGATGTCAGAAGAGACTGCAAAACTTGCTTTTAAATGTAGAGATGCTAAAGCAAATGGAAGAACTTAAGTACAAGAGCTGAACAAAAAATTTCATAGGTCAGCTCGAGAAGACAAAGTCAAATATTCTAACGGAATATGCAAAGACACGGAGTAAGAAAACCAAAAAAGAACACATTCACCATTTCTCAATCTGATAGAACGGAAGAAAAATATCAAACCTCATCTTGCATTATTGAAGCATTCTATGGGAAAAATACTGAATGATGGAAAAAGCATCAAAAGAAGATGGAAGGAATACACAGAATCACTGTACCAAAAGAAATGGTCAATATTCAAACATTTCAACTGGTAGCATGTGATATAGAACCAGTGATACTGAAGGAAAACGTCCAAGAGTCATTGAAGGAATTGGCAAAGAACAAAGCAAAGGGATTGATAGAATACAAATTGAAATCTTTCAATGAACTGATGAGACACTGGAGACACTCACTTATCTATACCAAGAAATTTGGAAGACACCTATCTGGCTACCTGACAGGAAGTGACTTGTATTTGTGCCCTTTCCAAAGAGAGGCAACCCAACAGAATGTAATAATCATTGGACAATATCATTTATATCCAATGTGAGTAAAGTTTTACAAAAGATAATGCAAAAATGGCTGAAACCATACATTGACAGAGAACTGCCAGAGATTCAAACAGGATTCAGAAGACATGGAATAAAGTATATCATTGTGGATGTCTGATAGATCTTGCCTGAAAGCAGAGAATAACATAAAGATGTTTACTTGTGCTTTATTGACTATTCAAATGTTTTAAATTGTGTGGATCATGACAAGTTATGGACAACATTGCAAAGTATGAGTACTCCAGAACACTTAATTGTGCTCATGATGAATCTATACATGGAAGAAGAAGCAGTTGTTCAAACAGAACAAAGGAACAAAGTTAGATAAGATGTACTGCAGGGTTGTATTATTTCACCATATTTATTCAATCTGTATGCTGAGCAAATAATCTGAGAAGCTGGATTATATGAAGAAAAATATGACATCCACATTAGAAGAAGACTCGTTAACAACCTGCAATATGCAGATGATACAACCTTGTTTGCTGAAAGTGAAGAGAACTTAAACTACTTACTGATGAAGATCAAAGACCACAGCCTTCAGTGTGGGTTGTACCTCAATGTAAAGAAAACAAAAATCTTCAACACTGTAACAATAACCAATACCCATATCAATGGATAAAAGATTGAAGCTGTCAAAGACTTCATTTTGCTCAAATCTGCCATCAACACTCATGGAAGCAACAGTCAAGAAGTCAAACAACGTATTACATTAGGCAAACCTGCTGCACATAACCTTTTAAAAGTGTTGAAAATCAAAGATTCAGTTTGAGAACTAAGTTGTTCCTGACTCAAGCGGTATTTTCAATAACCTCATGTCATGCAAAAATTGAAAAGTGAATAAGGAAGACCATAGAAGAATTCATGCATTTGATTTATGGTGTTGGAGGACAATATTGAAAGTACCATGGACTGACAAAAGAACAAATAGATGTGTATTGGAAGAAGTGCAGCCAAAGTGCTCCTTGGAAGTCAGGATGGCCAGACTTCATCTCATATATTGGACATTTAGTCAGAAGGATCCAATCACTGGAGAAGGATATCATGGTTGGCAAAGTGGAGGGTTGGAGAAAAAGAGGAAGACCTCCAGCGAGATGGATTGGCACATTGCAAGCATCAATGGGCTCAGATGTAGCAGCAATTGTGAGGTTGGCTCAGGACTGAGCAATGTTTCATTCTTTTGTGTATATGGTCACTATGAGTCAGTATCGACGCGATGGCACCTAACAAAACCAAGTCTATTATGTAATATCCTCTCAAAGTTGAGGCAGTCATTTACAATTTCTTGGACCCAGAGAACACTGAATATTTAATATTACCTGTGTTGTTGTTGTTGTTAAGTGCCATCGAGTGAGTTCGGACTGACCCATAGCGACCCTGTACAGGGTTTCCGAGGGTGTAAATCTTTACGGGAGTAGAAAGCCTCATCCTTCTCCTGTGGAGCGGCTGGTACTTTTGAACCGCTGACCTTAAGGTTCGCAGCCCGATTCGTAACCACTACGCTACCAGAGGTCCTGTAATTGTCAGTAACTATTGATTATCCTTCCTCTTTCCTATTTAACCAACTCTTCTCTGCCATCACACATAAAAACAACTAAACATACCTTAAAAACCTCAGAGTTATCATTCTCTGTTATAATTCATTCAAATTAATATGCTGAATTAAATTCAATAGTGTTTGTAACGTTCACCCAACATAAACAAACAAACAAACAAACAAAAATCCTGGTTTTGGGATTTGCTAAAAAATTTTAATTTCTCATTATTTAACAAAGATTTCAGATATAACTGTGTAGAGGTACTATGTGTGTTAATTCTGATTTGATTCGTTATAATCATTTTTATTTAGTTTTTAAATGCTGGATGAGTAGCATTATGTAGAAAAGTAGCTTTTAAAAGGTTGTTTTCTGATTATTTAACTGAAATGTTTACACTTCTAGATTGTAAAAATCAACTAATTTAGGACTTCAAACTATAAGTAGATTGAAACAGTAGTAGTGTACAACATAGTTTGTTCACTTATTCTAAAATATATTTGCATCTCAATGTGTATGCATTAAACATGTTTGTGTTTGTTTTTGCTTTACCTTTCTTAATTGGTAGCTTTTGAAATACTGTGGTTGTGAAGTGATATTGTTAATTCAGTTCCATTTCATAACCACACTGTGTAGGGTTTCTGAGGAGTACCTGGTGAGTTTGACCTTGTATAGGGTTTCTAAGGAGTACCTGGTGAGCTTGACCACTGACCTAGCACTGAGAGTTAAAGAAGACACGGCATTGAAAAATGTCATAAAACTAAACAACATTTTCTCTCTTGTATATGATAGCAGTATAGCTTGATTATAAGGAGAAGTGTATGGCCTAGAAAAAAATAAGTTACATTTTATATCATAATATTTCTTTGTTTGCTAGCATTTTCTCAGAAAAGCTATCTGAAGGATTCATATTACTATGAAGAAATTTATATGCTTACCCTTCTTCCATTCCTTCCACACCTTCAAATGTTTTTGAAAATTCTTTCATCATAGACATAAAAATGTCATAAAATTAGTAATGTAACTAAGTTATCTTTTAATTAAATTCACTGTGGTTTCAATGTTTGGATACTGAGGCAACTGCTATCTCATAATTCATTAGTGTTATTTTACTCTCATGGAGAGGAAGCACATTAGAGGCAATAGTAATGTCTATATGACATACTATGTTGTGTTAATGTGAAATACCATCTGTATTATGAATTATGGAAATAGTTATCTTCCTTAAAATAAGATTTGTCACATATATTTCTTTACCCATATACTATGCTAACAACAGGTTTTATTATAAGGACATACATATTAATAGCGTAAAAATAGTAATGCCACTTTCCTAAATAAAATTATAATTTTAAATATTTGAAAGTCAATGGATAGGTATTCCTAAAGATCAGTGGATTAAAGTCTCTTAAACTGCAGTCATCAAAATGTATGTGACTAGCCTTAAGAATTACTGGTGTTAGTATTGATAAATTCAGTTAGAATCTAATGCAAACAGCATTTTAAATCATACAGTGTAAGGAACAGTGAATTAAATATAATTGCATAAAAAAATAAATTATAATTTTTATTATCTAAATAACACATTAATATCAATCTTGTATTGAAATAAAATGTATTTGGTAAAATGTAGGAAATGTATATAAAACATCATATTAATTTAAAACCATCTTAGATTTTATATTGAGAATGGATTCTAAAATCTGGTTCAAACTTGTTTTAAAACATAAGAAAATGAACCCAGAAGTATATGACTTGTTGAACTTAAATAGTCATATTATCAGTTTGCCATATGGTGGTGGCTTGCATGTTGATATGATGCAGGAAGCTATGACACTGGTATTTTAAATACCAGTAGCATTAACCATGGTGGATAGTTTTCACAGGAGTTTCCAACAAGACAGACTAGGAAGATAGAAAGGCAAACTTCTTCAGAATGGCTACCCACTTAAGTTCCATGTTGTATTGCTGTTGGCTAATGCACTGAACTGCAAAGTTGTTTGAACCACAAAGTCGGTGGTTCAAGCTTACCAGCCGCTCCTTGGAAACCCTATACAGGGTTGGAAATGACTTGACAGTGCTTAACAACAACAACCACTGAAATCATTAAGGATGGTGTGGGTTGTGGTTATGTGCTGTGGAGCCAACACTGTTTTGGGTGTCTGAGGCTATAAATCTTTACAGAGCAAATGTTTCATCTTTCTCCCATAGATCAGCTGGTAGTTTCCAACTGCTGACCTTGGGGTGAGCAGCCCGATTCGCAACCACTACATTACTAGCACTCTTTCAGGTGCATTTACAATCACAATGACTGAATGTAAAAAGGTGGTGGAAGTAGGATTATGAAAGTTGTTGTTGTTGCTGTTAAGTGCCATCAAGTTGATTCCGACCCATAGCGACTGTGTATAGGGTTTTCACTAACCTTGTATAGACCTTGCAGTTCAAACATTTTGCAGTCTGACATTAGTCCACAGCACCAGACCAGGACTCCATGAATAGCAGTGGTAAATTGTCAGTGTCGTGCTAACTATGAAATTAGCTGATAAGAAGAGAGGGGATATGAACAAGAATACCCACACTTGCAGATAATACCCACTTGACCTGGCTTCAATGACTGGATGATCAGAGATCAACCAGAAGAAGAAAGAAGAGGAAAAAAAAGAGTAATCTGATACCATTTGATGGACTTGACCTATACCATGGATGCAGTAGCTCAAAAGAGGGAATAAATCTTTACAGCGAGGATCATTCCCATCCCCTCCATACACAGGGATGGGCAGGGATGGGCAACTTGGACATTGGCTACCCAAAGTGGGGGGAAGGGGGTTACTAAGGCAAGAAGTGACCAGCTTATAAGCTTTCAAGAGGGAACCTAGATCCAGAGGGCATGAAGGAAGGTAGACTCTCTACTGAGTAATATCCAATCTGTCTAGGTGGGGCTGATGAAATGAAATGTGGATAGGTCTCTTATGATAAAATAGTGAATAATTGTTATTGGGACTGATTGTTAGGGCTGGAAATGTATAGGTAGACGTTTTGTAGCAAGAAGAGGAATGATTAACTTTTCAGTCTTGGAGCTGAGGTCCCTGGGACCATCAAGGGAGAAGAGCGGAGAGCGGGACCCTACCCAGAAGTGGAGTCAGAAACAATTACGTGTAGAGATGGAGCAGCTGAGTACTTTGGACACAGAGAGGGAGAGGGGTTGGTTGGTTGATTATGCATGGAGGGGATTGTAACCATGGCAATGAAACTATATATGATAGAATGAATGTAAAACTAATGTTCTCCCATGTAAACTATCACATAATTCAGAATAAAACATTAAAAAAAAGAACACTACACAGGAAGAAATCAAAAAGTCATTAAAAAGAAAAGAAAGAAAGAAAAGATCAAAAGGCATGTCAGAAGAGACACTGAAAATTGCTTTTCATCATAGAGATACTAAAGCAAATGGAAGAAATGAGGAGGTACAAGAGCTGAACTGAAAATTTCAAAGGTCAGCTCAAGAAGACAAAATCAAATATTACAACATATTGTACAAAGATCTGGAGTTAGGAAATACAAAGGAAGAACATGCTCAGCATTTCTCAAGCTATGGGAACTGAAGAAAAAATTCCAGCCTTGACTTTCATCATTGAAGGATTCTTTGGGCAGCAGTCAAGAAATCAAAGGATGTATTGCATTAGGCAAATCTGCTGCACAACACCTTTTTAAAGTGTTGAAGAGCAAAGATGTCAGCTTGAGGACTAAGGTGCACCTGACCCAAGCCATGGTATTTTC
>NW_006408852.1:1694759-1707442 GCF_000296735.1 Chrysochloris asiatica
GATGTATTGCATTAGGCAAATCTGCTGCACAACACCTTTTTAAAGTGTTGAAGAGCAAAGATGTCAGCTTGAGGACTAAGGTGCACCTGACCCAAGCCATGGTATTTTCAATAACCTCATATGCATGTGAATGCTGGACAGTGAATAAGGAAGACTGTAAAAGATTTGGTCCATTTGAGTTATGGTGTTGGAGGAGAATATTGAAAGTACCATGGGCTGCCAAAAGAACCAACATATCTGTGCTGGATGAAGTGCAGCCAGAGTGCTCCTTAGAGGCCAGGATGGCTAAACTTCATCCTCCATACTTTGGACATGTTGTCAGGAGGGAGCAGTCACTGGAAAAGGATATCATGTTTGGTAAGGTGTAGGGTCAGAGAAAAAGAGGAAGACCCCCAGTGAGATGGAGTTCAAGTTGCACTGGAGATATTGGTGATAATCAATACTCCAGTAATTGGCAAAATGTAAATTAAAATCTTTCAGCAAATTGATGGAGCACTGAAGATGCTCGCTCATGCATGCCAAGGTGTTTGTAAAACAGCTTTCTTTCAAATTGATTAGAAAAGCTCCATTTCTGTGATGATTCCAAAGATAGGTGATCTGGTACAATGTAGGACTCATTGAAGATATTATTAAAATAAAGTAAAACACAACTAAAATTTTACTTAAGTTAATTAAAGAATAATTGTGACAGTACACTGACAGGAATTCAAGCCAGATTCAGAAAAGGATGTGGATCAAGGGATATCACTGCTGGTGTCAGGTTGATCTTGGTTAACAGGAGTGAATATCAGAAAATATATTTATTGTGCTTTATTGGCTATGAATAGGCTTTGACTGCGTGGATCTTGAAAAACTCTGGATAACAATGTGAAAAATGTATTCCAGAACATTTAATGGTGTGTGTGAGGAGCCTGTTACATAGATCAGGAGGCGGTTACTAAAACAGCAAGGAGGGTACTTCATGGTTTAAAATCAGATGCCTGGGTGGCATCCTCTCACCATTTTTATTCAGTCTATATGGTGAGCAATTAATCTGTATACTGAGAAACTGGATTATATGAAGAAAAATATGACATTAGGATTGAAGGAAGAATCATTAACAACCTACAAATTAAGATGATAATTCCTTGTTTGCTGAAAGTAAAGACGCTTAAAATATTTATTAAAATCAAAGACTATATAACCTTTATTGTTGTTTGCCCTTCATTGTAAATAAAGTAAAAATCTTCACAACCTGACCAATAAATATCATCACGATAAATGGTGAAAAGATTAATATTGGCAAAGACTTCATTATGCTTCAATTCATAAATAATATTCAAGGAAACAGCAGTCAAGAAATCAAATGACATACTGCATTAGGAAGATCGGCTGCAGAAAACCTCTTTAAAATGCCAAAGAGCAAAGATGTCACTTTGAGGACTAAGCTGAGCCTGACCCAAGCCATGATATTTTCAAAAGTTTCATATGCATGTGAAACAACATTCTTTATCTCTCAGATATGTAATATTGTCATTGGAATAGACAAGCATTATTTAGAAAATGAATCTTCAATTTCTTTTCTTGTTGCTATTATTAATATTTCAACTGAATATATATACAGCAAAATCTTTTTCAATGGAATTTCTTTGACATTTACACAATGACTTTGATTATATTTTCCATATTTTGCCATCAGTTCTTCTATCCTTTCCCAACGTATTATGCCACTACTGGTGAAATTTCAATACCCCTAAGCTAAAACTTCCCCTTTTTTAATGCCTCCCACCCTTTTGTTCTTATTATGTGTAGTTGAGTCACACCAGGACTGGTGTTTCTATATATTTGCTTATTTCATTCAGGTGAGATAATGCAATATTTAATCATTTATGATTTATTTCACTCAGCATAGTTTCCAAGATTCATTCATGTATTGGCATGCATCGGGACTTCTTTTCTGTTTATTTCTGGGACCCCTGGTGTGGGGCTGTAGAATAAGCATTGGACTGTTAACCACAAGATTGGTGATTCAAACCCTATACAGGGTCACCATGAGTCATAGCTGACTCAACTGCACTTACAACAGCAACAATGAGTTGGAGTCAACTCAATGCCACTTCACTAAAGCAGCAATGACTAATAAAGGATCCCTGGTGGTGCAGTAATTAGTCACCTGTTAACCAGAAGTCAGCAGCTGGAATCCAGCAGTCATTCTGCAGGAGGAAGATTTGACAGCTTGCTTCCAAAAAGATTACAGTTTTTGAAGCCTATGGAGCAGTTCTATTCTGAAATAATAGGGTCTCTATAAGTTGGAATTGACTAGATAGCAAATGGGTAAATAACTGATCATTTAGACAGTTTTTCATGTGCTTTTGACATTTAAAATACCCTTTTGACAGACTGCTTAAGTGTTTTACCCCCCTCCTTTTTTTAAGTTGGGGTTGTCTTTTTGTTCTTTGAAGATACTTTATAAATATTTTGGATATAAACCCTTATCAAAGGATCACTTGCTTTATAAATTCCAAATTGAAGAAGTTGGTAGGTATTGTTTTGCAATTTCTTTAGCATTGGCTTTGGTGGTCATTATGTAAATGTGAGTAATTGTTGTATTAACTAGTCTTCTGTGTGGCATCTAAATATTATCCTACCACCGTCAACATTTATTTGAAAGTAGATCTTGAAATGTTCTTTTGATAGAGCAACATGACACCATTTCTCTTCAATTTATCATTCCCAGCAGAGTAAACCATACCATTGTCTGATTCAAACTGACCAATACTTGTCCATTCAGCTCATTAATACCTAGGATAGCAGAGTTCATGCATTCCATGTCATTTCTTATAACTTCCACATTTCTTCAATTCCTAGTTCATACATTCCACATCCTGATTATTAATGGTTATTTGCAAATGATTGTTTTCAATTTGAGTCATGCTATATCAGCAAATGAAGAGCTCTGGTAGCGTAGTGCTAATCTCAAGGTCGGCAGTTCGAAACTAACAACTGTTCCGCGGGAGAAAGATGAGACTTCTGCTCCGGTGAAGATTTACAGCCTCGGAAACCCTGTACAGGGTCGCTATGAGTCGGAACCGACTCCATGGTACTTACCTACAACAACAGCATATCAGCAAATGAAGGTCCTGTATATTTTGCTCTGTCCACTTGATTAAAGTTATTCTACTTTGAGGAGTTCTGGTGTGGCGCTGTGGGTTAATGCCCTAGACTTCAAATTTGGTTTGAACTGCAAGGTTGACAGGTCAAGCTCACCAGTCGCTCCTTGGAAACCCTCTACAGGGTCGCTATGGATTGGAACTGACTCCACGGCACTTAACAACAACAACTACTACTTTGAGGAGGCATTCCTTCCTCCCTGATATTTTAAGTGACCTTGAACCTGAGAGGTTCAACGTCCAGTGCTATAACAGAACATATTTCTCTAGTATTCATCAGGTTTTCAGGGATTAACCCGTCAGAAGCAGACCACTTAATTATTTTTGCTAGTCCATTTTTAGTCTGGAAGTTCTGCTGAAACTTGTTTACCACGCATGACCGGACTGGTATTCCAAAAATTGGTGGAATAGCTTGCAGCATCACAGTATCACACAAACCACTATAATATGATAAACTTACAGACATGTGCAGATTTATGTACATAGTTAGAATTGATTACATTAAGACAATATATAAATAAACGATAAATTCATAATACTTACATATGTAAATACTATTATTGTAAATGCAGTAGTATCTATATTATTGTAACTGTGATTGTTGTTGTTGTTAAGTGCCACCGAGTCAGTTCTGACCCATAGCGACCCTGTCTAGGGTTTCTGAGAAGCTGGTTAGCTTGAACCGCCGACCTTGTAGTTCAAATGGCTTTGCAGTGTGGCACATTAACCCACAGCGCCACATCAGTAGCACCTATCAAATACAATGAGTAGGACATAGAAAAATAATTTAAAAATATGAGTTCAATTTTTTAAAAAAGATAATCCCAGTAATCATCAAAGAAAATGAGAAACCAATCGTATCTCTAAGTTATGAAATAATTTTTAAAATACGGAGATCAATTAATTTGTATACTGTGGTAGATAAAGGAGCCTTAAGGGTGAAGTAGTTAAGTTCTTAACTGCTAACTGAAAGGTCAGGAACTACAACTGACCATGGAAGAAAGATGTGGTAGTACACTTCCAGAAAGACCGCAGTCTTTGAAATCCTTTAGGGCAGTTTACTCTTAGAGTGATGGCGTGGTGCTTTACGATCAGCACTAGACAGCTAACTCCAAGCAACATTCATGGTTCAAGCTCACCACCCACTCCTTGGAAACCCTATATATGTTCACTATGAGTCAGAACTGACTTGACAGCACTTAACAACAACAACAATGTAAGATGGCTATGAGTCAGAATCCATTGGTAGAAAACAATTTTATTCTTTTCTATTGATATATGTAAATGCATACAATGTTACAGGAAATGTTTAACAAAATACTTTCAATAAAGTAGAATAAGTGGAGAGAAAACATTTGTATTCAATGGATATGAATTGTCAGATTGTAAAAGTTTAAAAATAGATAAGGGACAAGATAATGATGGGACAGGTAAAAATACCCCTTTGAGATTTCTAAAGGAAGGATAATAATAGAGTCTCCATTTTCCAACCTATTCATTAACACTTCAATTCGTGATATTGCCAGTGTTTGGACTGTTTTGTCCTGAGTTTTTTAATGCCTATTGAAAACCCTAATGTAAGTTCAAATATCACCTCACAATTCTAAATGAAGAATTCTTTCTTTTGAGTGAACTGTGAGCATTTTGCTCAATATTGTATTATTGTTAGATCAGCATCTAACAGTAAGCTGACCTGTACCTGCAGAGAGCAGTGGCTAAGAGTGTGGATTCAGAAGCTTGACTGCCTTAGTTCAAATCCTAAACTTGCTACTGGTAAACAGTTATATTAGCTATGGCAAGTTATTGAAACTCTCTGGACTTCATTTTTGTTGTTGTTGTCAAGTACCATCAAGCCCGTTCCTACCCATATTCACCCTGTACAGGGTTTCTGAGGTGCAGCTGGTGAATTTGAACTGCCGACCTTGTGGATCAAATTGACTTTGCAGTCCAGTGCATTAATCCACAATGCCACACCAGGACTCCAGCTGTAGCTGGTAGTTTCAAACTGCTGACCTTGAAAAGTTAGTAGCCTGACTCATAACCACTACACTACCAGAGCTCATTGGGATTCATTTTACTCTCATATCAATTGGGATTTCTTTTGTTTAAAGCACTAAAGTCATGGTACATGTGAAAACTGAGATAATGTTTGTGATGTCGTTAGGCCAGGATCACTGTCTCAGTAATACCATGTTCTTACTATTACTGGAGTTTTCATAGTACTTTTGGCTCCCATATTGATTGTGAAATCCTTGAGGACAGTAATTGTGCTTTCACCTCTTTTATTGTTGTTAAGTGCCATCGAATAGGTTCCAACCCATAGCTACCCTGTATGCAGTTTCCAAGGAGCTGGTGAGCTTGAACCATAGACCTCACAGTTCTAACTGACTTTACAGTCCAGAATATTAGCCCACAGCGCCACACTAGGACTCCATCTCTTAGGAGCACAAAATAATATTTAAAATGCAAATATGTCAGCTCTGTATTTGTCACCATGAGGATGGCTATAAATTCAAGTATAATTATGATAGAAACATTCTAAACATAGCTAATAATTTTAATCTGTGTTTTTGATAAACGAATGGTTATTGTTAATAATGGTACTAGCTGTGTCTTTGGAAATTTGTCTTTTTCTGGTAAATTTGTTATCTATGATCTGATGGGTTTAATTTAAATTTAAGAAAGCATTTGTGAATATATAGTGCTGTTGCAATTATGAACTCTCATGTAACATAAACATAATTCCAGAATAAATGAGAACTATAAAGTATTTCAATCTTTGAAAAGATTATACATTTGTTTAAAAGATGTCACATAACCTTCCTAATAACTGCTCATTTTGATAGGGCCACAATTTGTATTCTGGTCCTCTCACTCAGAGATCTGTTATTACCATTGCATAAGCCACCTTTGAAAGTGGCTTAATGCTTTAAAGAGATTTTGCATGTTTCTAAATGATACTCCAAATTTGGCAAGTTTTGCTCATCCATCTGTAGATTGATTCCTAGATGCAAATAAACACTGTTCACATGTGGGTCATAATGTGCTCAAAAATATTCAATTTAATCAGAACTCTCAGAATCTTTGAAATTGGAAGATGACACTGGGAATGCATCAACTAGAATCAAATGAGATTGAAACTATCTCTTGTCAGTTAATGCAAACTGTTCCTGGTGTTGCTACCACATATGCTGTACTAAGTTAGCTAACCTGTAACTACAGAGACCAATAACACATTTGGATGTAGAGAACTTTATACTGATCTCTAGGCTCCAGAATGAAAAATTATAATTTATTTTCTGGGTGAAGGCCCCATTTCTGAATAGTGTTTAAAAGTTCACAGGTGATTTTCATGTGTACTTCAAGGCGTGATTGCAAGAGTAGATGAAGTTACACAATTTTGCCATCAAGTTAACTCTTGTACATTCGTTATCTCCATTCTCTCCACATAGCTGAATTTTTTCATTCATTGACTGTACATCCAGTTCCTCATCTGATTTCAGTTTGACACATGTGTCTATTCTCTCTAAGTTTACCCGTGATACTTATGAGTTTATATCTAGTGGGTATTTTATAATTTTATTTTGCTTGACTTTTTAATATTGCACTAAAAATCTCTCTTCTACTGTATTTTATGACAAAACTTTGCTAGTTTCATACTATCACTCTGGCCATACTTTTCTGTCTCCTTTTCAGTCACATCTTGTTGGGTTTTCTTGAGACTTTGTCTTGAACCTTGTTCTTCTCAATTTATAGAAATTTTTCAAGGCAGATAAATTTACTACCACAATTTTATTAAATATATATATACAAAGGTAGATTAAAAAGTATTGTTATTTGGATTCTAGTTCATATGCATAGATTTATCCCAACACATATATATGTTACTGTTAAATGCCATTGAGTGGATTCCGACTCACAGCAACCCTGTCTAGGGTTTCTGAAGAATGTCTGGTGACCTTGAATCCCCAACCTTGCAGTTCAAACTGACCTTACAGTCCAGCACATTAACCTGCAGTGCCACATACACACACATATATATGTTTAAACATGGCTCTCTGTTCAGTGGATGGCTGCAGACATGTTCTCTCTATAATCCAATTACCTTAGTCTCACTAGGTGTCTTCCAAAAAAAAAAAAAAAAAAGACATACTTTTGTGTCATGAAAAAAATACAATTTGAATTTGAATTTAGAGCTAATAACACTTTTTAAAGAAAATTCAAGTGGACATCTTTCTAAATCATTGAATATTTGTAGTAAGTTTATGAAAAGAAATGTAATAAGTGGAAATTGTTGCAATAGATTTCAGAAGAATAAAACATTCCAAGGAAGGTCAAGGATGATGCAAGATAGGAAAGACCATCAACCTTGACAAATGGAGCAACTGTGGCTGAATTCCATGTGGGAGAAGACCATAGAATTATCATTGATGCAATAACTACTGAAGTTGGGATCTCATGTGATTTGATATTTTCAATTTGAAGGGAAGATGTTGATCTAAACAAGCTTGTGGCATGGTACCAAAACAATGTTTGAGGATCAACTAGCTCAAAAATCTCTTCTTTTCAGCAGTCTTTTAAGTAAGATCAAAGCTAACAAAGATGGATTTATGGATGAATCCAAACAGGTATAAGTCTTGGGTTTATCATATAAGCCAGAGAGCAAGCTTCACTAAAAACAGTGACTTCCAAGGGAACATAAAAGGCCTGTTAAATTTAATGTACAGAGGTCAGTTCAGTCACTTGTAGTGACTGAATTGGAGGATTTCAAAGGGTAATGTTTCTCAGAGGACACAGGACAGTCAGTTGGACTTATTATGAAGAAGGCTTATGAAAATTGAAACTATATTGATGAGAAAAGAAGCCTGGAAAGTTATGCATAGGAGCACCCTGCGCCCCCCCCCCCCATTCTGACAAGTTCTTGCTCTTGTTTTGAAGGTAGCAACAGCTGACCTAAGAAAATTTCATTGGAAAGCATTCCACATCCACCCTACAGCTTTAATCATTCTCCTTCAGAGTACTTTTTGTTCCCAAGACTTAAAGGACAATTAAAATAAATCCCTCCAGGATGTCAAAACTCCTATATTGACATGATATGAATAGAACCATGAAAGGTTATTGTTGTATTGTTGTTCTCAGAGTGATCCTGTCTAGGGTTTCCAAGGAGCAGCTGGTAGTATCAAACTGTCAACCTGTGGTTCATGTGCTGATTCTACAGAGCCACTTAGAGTAATAGAAACACTGCTAACAGAAATGTATAGACATATATGGAGAATATTTTGAGAAACAATAGCTTCATATTTTGATATATATATATTTTTAATTTTCAAGGATATTGTAGCAATGAATTTTGATTTGCCTTTATATATAATTCTAAAGTTTATATATTCTGTGATATCTTCTCTGAGTCATAAATATATATGAATTCCAAATTCATTTGGAAACAAAATTAATAGTCTCTCTTTAGTTTTTAAAGTAGCCTTCTTTTAGGATTCCTTAATTACTAAATATCTGCAAACTTTAAACAGTTTCACACATTTTCTCACTTCACTAATTATTTCTTTTCTTTATCTGAATTTGTATCTACACTCACGTCCCTTGTACTGTTTACTGGATTAGTGATTTTCCCATTCCTTAAACTCAGAATTAAGTTTGGTTGCAATCCAAATTGTTGCTGATTGCTTTTAAAGGTGTTTTATTTTTTTTGTTTCTTTTGAAGATATATTGTTACACACAAAGTCAATGAACTATTTTTTTGTTGTTGCTAGAGTTTTGAAATATTAGGCAAAATTTTGTTCAAACAGACTTAATTAAAATATTGAAATAGTAACTTAATAGTAATTTTTAATTCTTTAAATAATCATCTTCAATTAAAGCTTAAATTTCTTCAAAAATTTTATTACATTCGATTTTATCTGCAACAGTTCAGCTTTGTTTATAGCATAGAATGAAAATCTTAGTAATGATTAAACATATCTTTTAAACCTAATAAATTAAATTAACACAGTGAATTTGAATCTCTCCTAAACAGTCAAAACTTTTGGAAGATGTAATCAAATTATACTTATATTTCAAAATCAGATTTTAAGCAGTACATCAGTTACTCAATTTCACCTTAAGTTAAAATGAAAAACATAATAAACTGATATAGTAATCTGAAAATATAAAACAAGTTAAAACAGATTCCTTCCAGATTTAATACAAAATTGTTAGTCACCATGTTCTTGGTTTATTTTATTTTATCATTCTGTAATATAGTTTTCTGGGATTAAAAGTATATACTTAGAGGAAGTGCTTGATTATTTTGAGGTAATGGCATTTGTTAAATCAGCTAATTGGTTAGATAACTGAGATGAAAATATTAAATCTGAAAGATAGTTTTGCATATATTCTAAATTTAACCTGATGAACATTGGTCATTCAAACATATTTTCAAAATTGAATAGATTCAAGTTCAATTTACATCACAACCTGTTTCTTACAACTGATTTGTCTACAAGGCTATTTTATTTTGTTTTTCTAAGTAATGTCAAGTTGATTCTGACTCATAGTTACTCTTTTCAGGATTTCTGATAAGCAGCTGAAGGGTTTGAATCTCCAACTTTGCAGTTAGCAGTCCAGTACATATCCTACAGCACCATACCAGGGCTCAAAGCATACATAGATGTAGAAATATATCATTTTATTATCTATCATCTCTTTTCAATAATAATCAATATTCAACTATTCTGATTTCATCTGTTACCTATAAGCATCTCCCCTTATTTTTATCTTGTACAAGGGGGCTTCAACAAGTTCGTGAGAAAATGGAGTGAAAGGATAATGGATTTTTTTTTTTTTTAATCTTATTGTAAAATGAGTGGCAGTTTATTGATAAGATCATCAGTGTTACATTCAACAAATAATACATTATGTTTCATCTCAATGATTGTAATCCCCTTTACTTCTACTTCTTCCCTCCTGTCTCCCTTCCACCCACCTTTTCATCCATTCTTGCCATTCTTGCTTTTTTGATTTTGACTGATTGACCATTCATAGTGAGCATATCTTACTAGTGTTGTTTCCCCTAAATGCCTATCTACTGCTTGGCTGAAGAGAGTGTGTTCCTTTATAGAGCAAGGTGGTTGAGGACCTCGGTCTCAGTTTTCTTCAGTCCTTTTCTTACCAGTAAGCACAGTCTTTTTTTTTTTTTTTTAAATAATTTTGAGTTTTGATCCACACATTATGCCAGGAACTTCTAATGTGATCCCATTCAGGGCAATTCATAGTGGTAACTGGGCACCATTCTGGTCTCAGGTTCATAGAGACTGATGTTCCATTAATCCATTGGACTAGTTAATTTCAAGCATCTTTAATTCCTATCACTCTTCTTTCTTTCACACATAGAGAGACTGATAATTGCACCCTAGATGAGCCTTTAATATCCCAGATGCTACTCACCAACTTAACATGTAGAATATGTTCTTTGTGTACTTTGTTGTTCCCTAAAGTGTCTTCTGAGACTATGATCCTGAGCCCCTAGGCTCTGCTACTCATTGCATTAAGATGTTTAATAACATATAAGAAGTTTTCATCATCACTCCCTCTCTATGAGCCACTACATTCACAGTGATGTCTGCAGGAAAAGCAAATACTCATGTACCCATGTCCTCTTTCATACACTTGTATATATGTGGGCCATATGAATATATATGTATATATGCTTGTTGGGGACCACAAGCACTGAGATGTTGAGGCCCTGTGTCATGGACGAAAATCCAACATGAAGGCCCTCCTCAGATTGCGGGCCAGGGACCCTGAGAGCCAAAGGAAGTGACCTCCTAACTTCCCGGGCTCATTGGTTTTTGCAAACTCACTGGTGGGCTACCTGTGATAATTTTCTTTGGTCTTATATTCATTCTATGCTTCTAACTCCAGTAATTGTAGCTTCTGAGAAAATGGTTTCTTATGTGCCTCTCTTAATGTCTCTACTGTGTTGGCAGTGCGTAAGGTCCTGGGAACAAATCTCTCTGAGGAACAAGCTCTGGCCACCTGGCAAGCATGTCAAAACTGTTCTTTATTAATTATTCAGTTATGTTTGCTATTAACTTAATACATGAGCTCTTGATATCCATGTACAATATTAAAACAAAAGCCTATTCTAAAGCCAAGGCAGTAAAAGTTCCAAAAGCAGGTTTGCTGGGATTACGCAGGGAAGCTCAAGAGAGAAACTGCCCAGGGTATTCACTCAAGGTAGATTGGTAAATTCTGGGAGTATTGTTTAAATAATAATAGTGGCAGCCCCCTTCAAACTGTCCCCAGGTGTAACCCATTAACCTAGATGTCCTCCTTCCTCCTGAAAGCTTAAGCTAGGTAGCTGAAACAGCTTGACTCCCTTCAGACCTTTTAAATCCTTTTCACCTTTTCCCATTAGAGATTAAGTGCTATAGGTATGTTAATTAGCCTTAGGATTTAAGCCTAAAAAGTAATTTATAACAGTTTGCTTGAATTTTTGGAAAATTAAGAATGTTAGATTATTAAGACAATTCGTGATGTATATTTTAGAATTTGTTCCTATAAATCATTGTGTCCTGTTTTGAACGATAAATCACATTTCATTTCTGTACCCTGTCTTAATAATCACCTTCTTCCTTTGTGTAAAATCCCTCCCTGAAATAAAAGACGAATGCAGATTGACTCCTGCGTGCATTACTGCTTGCAGGGCCATGCTGCTTGCCAGGCAGGGGCTGTCTGCTGGTTTTGCATCCACTCTGGTTTCAGAGTGTCTCTTTTTTTTTCTCTCGTTGCGTCTTAGTGTATATTCTTTTTCTATTTCTTTCACCGCCAGATCTCCCTACTTCGTGAACCAAACTTCCCTGCCGAGGTAGGTCCCCGACATATGCTAATGTAAATATAAATATATACATACATACATAAATATATATGTACATATACACACATTCTACTGTACTTCCAACAATCATACAGCCTGTGTCCATGCATCTGCTGACAGAGTATTGTTGTTCCAATGTTGCATATATATCACAAATTACCTCTATCCTCTAGCCCTTGTATACCCTCTATATGTTCACATTCCCTCCCATCCCTGGAAACCATAAAATAATGTTGATTTTTTTTCTCTTTAAAACTCTCATATATTTGTGGTATATAAAAATATATATGTCTCACTCTTCCTCCTTACTCATTCAGCCTAAGTCTCAATCCTTGTATCTATGCCTAGAACACTGTTGTTTCAAGGTTGTGTATATATCACTATTAACATCTATCCTCTTTAACACATGCATACCTCCTTGTGTCTTCACCTATCTCCATTATTTTTCTGACACCCTCTCTCTTCTTGTATATTGCCATCCCCATCTCTCCAGTTATCATGTATCTATTCTTTATCCTGCAAATTACTGTCCCCTCCCTCCAACCCTTGGTTACCATCAAAGAATATTTCTTTTAGTATGTAAACCCTTTTGTAAGCTTTTATAATAATGGTCTTCTAAGATATTCATCCTTTTATGAGTGATTAGTTTCATTCACTCATTG
>NW_006408852.1:1708132-1715967 GCF_000296735.1 Chrysochloris asiatica
CTGGAGAAGGCTATCATGTTTGGTAGGATGGGTCAGAGAAAAAGAGGAAGACCCACAGTGAGATGGATTGTCAAAGTGCAGCATCAATGGGCTCAAGCATGGCAGCAATTGTGAGGTTAGCCCAAGATCAAGCATAGGTTATGCTGTGCATAGGTTAGCTATGAGTCGGTACCAACTCAATGGCACCTAACAACAGTTTCATTCAGCAGTGTCCACCAAGTTTATCCAAGATATGAGGTGTTTCACATATTCATTGTTATTATTCAGTATTGCATAGTATTATATTGTGTATCGAAGTTTGTTTACCCATTCTTCCACTGTTGGATACTTAGGATGTCTTCATCTTTTGCTATTGTGAACAGTGCTATGAAGAACAATGTTGTTCATATATCTATTCATGTCCTGGCCCATATTTCTTACAGATATAGATCAAATAGAGGGATTTGCTGGGTCATAGGTATTTCCATTTCCAAATTTCTGAGGAATTGCAATATTATTCTCCAGAGAGGTTGGACAATTTTACAGTTCTACCAGCAATGTAGCAAGATCCCAGTTTCTCAATACTTTTGACACCATTTGTAGTTTTCTCCTTTTGTGAGGTTTATTGTTAATGTTGGTATGAGATGATAGCTCACTTTTTTTTTTGATTTACACCTCTATAATGATCAAAGATCATGAACATTTATTCATGTATTTGTTGTCTATCTGGATACATTCCTTGGTGAAGTGTCAGCTCCTGTCCTGCATCCATTTTTCAATTGCTTTGTTTGTCTTTTTTTGTGTAGCGTTGTTGTTTTCTATAAATTTTAGATGTTAGCCCCTTGTTTGATATGCCATTGAAAAATGTCTTCCCATGCTGTGGGCTCCCTTTTTTATTGTTTTGGTGAAATATTTTTATGTACATAAGTTTTCATTTTTAAGATGTCTGACTCATCCATTTTGTCTTCTAATACTTGTGTAATTTTTGTAATGTCTGATAGTATATGTAAACCATGTATTAGAGACCTTAAGTTTGTCCCTAATTTTTAATTGATGATCTTTATAGTTTTAGGTTTAGATTTAGGTCTTTAATCCATGTTGAGTTTGTTTTTGCATATGGTGTGAGGTGTGGTTCTTCTTTCATTCTTCTGCAAATGAATTTCCATTTTTGCAAGCACTATCTGCTAATGTGTTTGGGCCCTTTGTTAAATATCAGCTGGGTGTATGTGGATGGTTTTGCTTCTGGGTTCTCAATTGTGTTCCATTGATCTATGTATCTTTTGTTGTTCCAGTACTAGGTTGTTTTGACCATTGTAGTTGTGTAGCAATTTTTGAGATCAAGTAGAGAGAGGTCTCCAACTTTATTCTTCTCTTTAAGCAGTGCTTTGTTTATCTGAGGTCTCTTTCCTCTCCATATAAATTTATGGTTATTTTCCGAATTCTATTTAAAGAATTATATAGGAATCTGTATTGAGAGTACATAAACTGACAGATTGCTTTTGTTATTATTGACTTTTTCACAATGTTAAGTGTTTCTAACCATGAGGATGGTATATCCTTCCATGTTTATAAATCCCTTTTGTTTTCTTGTAGTATTGCTTTGCAGTTTTTGTTTGTTTGTTTGTTTGTTTTTTGGTATAGGTCTTTTATTTTTCTAGCTATAGTTATTGATATTTCATCTTTTTGGTGGCTATTGTAAATGATATTGTTTTCCAAATTTCCTTTTCAGAGCTCTTCATTATTACAGAGGAATCCAATTGATTTTTGTATGTTGATCTCGTACTCTGCTACTTTATTCAAATTTTCAATGAGTTCTAATAAATTTCTTGCGAAATGTGGAATTTTCTATGCATAAGATCATATCATCTGTAAATAGAGAGAGTGTTATATCTTCTTTCCCAAGTTGTATGCCATTAACTTTCCTATCTTGCCATATAGTTCTGACTAAGACTTCCAACAGAACATGGAAACACTGAATGCTTTAAAATTAAGAGAGGTGTGTGACAAGGTTGTATTCTTTCACCATACATATTCAACTGTATGCTAAGCAAATAATCTGAGAAGCTGGGTTATATGAAGAAAAATGTGGCATCAGGATTGGAGGAAGACTCATTAACAACCTGCGATATGCGGATGATACAACCTTGCTTGCTTTAAGTGAAGAGGACTTAAAACATTTACTGATGAATGTCAAAGAGGACAGCCTTTGTTAGGGATTACATCTCAATGTAAACGAAACAAAAATCCTCACTACTGGACCAATAAACAACATTCTTATCAATGGTGAAAAGATTGAAGTTGTCAAGAACTTCATTCTTCATGGATCAACTATCAACACTCATGGAAGCAGCAGTCAAGAAATCAAATGACGTATTACATTAGGCAAATCTGCTTGAAGAACAATGTGTTGAAGATCAAAGATGTCAGCTTGAGGACTAAGGTGCATGTGACCCTAGCCATTGCATTTTCAATAACCTCATATGCATGTGAAAGCTAGACAATAAATAAGAAACACCATAGAATAATTGATGCTTTTAAGTTATGGTGTTGGAGGAGAATATTGAAAGTTCCATGGGCTGCCAAAAGAACCAATTGATCCATTTTGGAAGAAGTGCAGCCAGAGTGCTCCTTGGAGGCCAAGATGACCAAACTTTGTCACTCATACTTTGGACATATTGTCAGGAGGGACCAGTAGCTAGAGAAGGATATCATGTTTGAAAAGGTGGAGGGTCAGAGAAAAAGAGGAAGACCCCCAACAAGATGGATTCATCAAGTGACAGCATCAATGGACTCAAGCGTGGCAACTGTAGTGAGGTTGGCCCAGGATCTGGCAGTGTTTCTTTCTGCTGTGCATAGGGTCACTATGAGTTGGTACCAACTCACTGGCACCTAACAATAACAACAAAGACTTCCAACACAATATTGAATGGGTTTGGTCATAAAGGACATCCTTGTCTAGTTTCTGTTCACAAAGTGAATTATTTTAGTGTATCTCTATTGAGAGTATTTCTGGCTGCTGTATTTGTATATATACTCTTAATTATGTTAAGGAATTCCCCTTCAATTTCTACTTTGTTGATTGTTTTAGGGGCTTAATGGCAGATAGAGTAGAGGTGCAGTGTAGTTAGTCATTAGCAATACCACAGAATATCAGGAGAAGAGGGTTCAGGGCAGAGCTCCAAAACACTGAACCAAATGTTTAGGAATATTTGAAAAGTTTGAAGGCTTATAACTAGTAGAACTCATAGCTGAGTAAGAAATTGCATAATTTTTTAATCTGCCAGGCTCATCGGCCCAGAACTGAAAACTTGAGCAAGGCCAAATGACAAGACCAAGTGAGGGAACAGATCCGCAACAGAATAACACCAGGGAAACCTCGGAGCAAAGGAAGACAATAAACTTTGCATTGCTTAGTTATGATTTTTTTTTTTTTTTTCTTTTTGGTATATATTCATTGACCTCCCACTGTTTGTGGACCTCCATTCTGGTGACTAGAGGGGATGCCTGAATGAGTGGACACCCCCACTCCACCACTGGTGGATTCTTCTGCCATGTATGCGCACAGATACTCTCAGCCCAAGAGATGGCCCTGAACAGTTTTTGAATAGCAAAAAAGTCCAGAACAAGAGAAGTGGAGAGGGAAAGAGAGTTTAAATAAAACAGGCCAAAAATAAAATAAAATCCTGAGGTAGACCATAACAACCAACAGTGGCATTGTGAAATTTATCAGGTAGCTTTGAAGGTAAGAATTTGAAAGAGGACATTAATGTAATACTCATATTAGGCTACAGATTTTTTATTCCCTTTTCTTCCTCCTCTCCCTTTTCTGAGATTATAGACTACAGTATCTAATCTAGTTTTTGATGTTTTTTATTTTTTTTTGCTGTTACTCTTTAGCTGTTTTATGCTCCTCCTTTTACCTTTGGGGGACTCTTACTCTCACATATTACCCAAGAAGAGACAGCAACTGCTGCAATAGTCAAGCTTCATTCACGTCTATAAAACCCCTAAATCCAGGCTAGAAACAACACCAACTGCCATACACCAAGGAAGCAGACAACATCTTTGAAAGTTTCTCTGAGTCAAGCAATAAGAAGAATAAAAAGGGAAGCCGACATCCTGATCACCTCTACCTGAAGGCCATCAGAAAGCATAAAAAATATCAAAACACACACTCAATTAAGTATTTAAGCCACAGATAAACACTAAACATGTTCAAGAAGCAAAAGCAGATGACCATATCAGCAGATGTTCAAAAACAAGATAAAATGTCTGAGACAAATGGCCTAGATGTAGACCTTGACTACATTCTGTGTAGACTGTGTGTTAGGCCACAAAATAAACATCCATAAATTTACAAATACCAAATGCTACAAAGCATCTTCTCAGACCACAATGCTATCAAATTAGAAATCAAAAATAGGAAGACCAAGGAAATCAAGTCAAATACATGGAAACTGAATAACATCCTGCTGAAAAGTGACTGGGTAGCAGAAGAAATTAAACGTGAACTCACAAAGTTCCTAGAAAAAAAATGAGAATGAAAACACAAAATACCAAAATCTTTAGGACATGGTAAATGTGGTGCTGAGATGACAATATGTTGCAATAAATGCAAACATCCAAAAAGAAGAAAGAACCAAAATTAACCCATTAACATATCTACAACAATTAGAAACAGACCAACATAAGGAACCTACAGCCATCAAAAGAAAAGAACTAATAAAGATTAGAGCAGAAATAAATGAGATAGAAAACTATAGAAAGAATCAACAGGACAAGAAGTTGGTTCTTTGAAAGGATGAACAAAATTGAATGACCATTGGCAAACATGACAAAAGAAAAGAGGGAGAAGACATAAATTAGAAACCACATGGGCTATGTCACAATGGAAGCAAAGGAACAAAAGGATAATAATAGAATACTATGAAAAGTTGGACTCCAACACATTTGAAAACTTAGAATAGATTGGTGCATTTTTAGAAAAACACAACAACCTACCTAAGCTTACACAGAGTGAAATAGAAAACCTGAGCAGACCCATAACAAAAGAAGAAATTGATCAGATCATCAAAAAACTCCCAAAGTAGTCCAGGCCCAGATGGCTTCACTGGTGAGTTCTACCAAACATTCAGGGAATTGCTGTGACCAATTCTACTCAATTATTCCAGAATATAGAGGAGGATGGAAAACTTCCTAATACATTTTATGAAGCAAGCATAGCCCTCATACCAAAACCAGGGAAGAATGGCACTAAGAAAGAAATTTATAGACCAATATCCCTCATAAACATAGATGAAAAATTTTCAACAAAATTCTAGCCAACAGAATCCAGTAGCAAATCAAAAAGATAATACAACATAACCAAGTGGAATTCATACCAGGGATGCAAGGATGGATCAACATCAGAAAAACAATCAGTGTAATCCACCATAGAAATAAGAAAAAGAAAAAGAAGCACATAATCATATTGATTGATGCAGAAAACACATTTGATAAAATCCCACATCCATTCCTGATAAAAACACTCAACAAAGTAGAAATTGAAGGGAAATTCCTCAATATAATTAAGAGCATATATACAAAACCAACAGCCTACAGTGCTTTCAATGGAGATAAACTGAAAGCCTTCCCTCTACAAACAGGAACCAGACAAGGATGCCCTTTGTCACCGCTCCTATTCAATATTGTGCTGGAAGTCTTAGCAATAACTGTACAGCAAGACACATCTATTAAAGGCATTCAGGTTGTCAAAGAGGATGTAAAACTCTCTATTTGCAGACTATATGATCCTATACATAGAAAACCCCAAAGAGTCAGTAGAAAAGCTACTAGACCTCATTGGAAGATTCAGCAAAGTGGCAGGATATAAGATCAATATACAAAAATGAGTTGGATTCTTCTATACCAGAAACAACAGTACTGAAAAGGACATTAGGCAAGCAATACCATTTATAATAGCTGCCCAAGGATGATATATCTAGGAATAAATGTAACCAGGGAAACAAAGGACCTATACAAAGAAAACTACAAAACACTACTACAAGAAACCAAAAGAGACCTACAAAAATGGAAGAAATGTACCACGCTCCTTGATTGGAAGATTTAACATTGTGAAAATGTCAATACTGCCCAAAGCCATTTATACATATAATGCAATTCCAATCCATATTACAACGATATTCTTCAAGAAGATATTTATTTTATTTGTGATTCAAAGTAAAATACTCAAAGGCTATAAAATTTTTCTTAAGCAAAGCAATGATTGTGAGGGTGGCAATCATTTGAGAGAAAAGTATTGAAACTTGTAATTATAATTTTAGATTTGTCTATTCTTCCTTGTCATTTTGTCAGTTTTTGTTTCATGCATTTTGAAATTCTGATGTTGCTATTTCCACTTGATTAATTGATCCTGTTATCATAAATGGTAATTACTATAATTGAACTTCTTCATTAATTGTAATATTCTTTATTTTGATAACTACCCTTTATGACATTAGTATGGTAATTTAGTTGCTTATTTAGTATCACTATGGTTTCCATACATTTTCTTTCAAAATATTTGTATCTTCCTTTGAACATCATATCTTTTGTTTTCGTTTTCATAATTAAAATGAGTCTCTATCATTTTTCCCTGGACTGCAAAGTCACTTTGAGCCACAATAATGATGGTTCAAGCTCACCAGCCACTCTTTAGACACCCTATAAAGGTTTGCTATGGGTCAGAACTGGTTCTATGTCACTTAACAAAAACAAGCTGGTAAACTTGAACCACCAACCTTGCAGTTCAAAGTGACTTTGCACTCCAGTGCAGTAATTCACAATGCCACATTTTAGTGTCATAATTCATAACCTTAGCTTTACTTAATCATTTTGCATTTTGTGTTCTATTAGTTCCATCAGTTCTCAATTTTCTTATTATTTCTGCCTAATTTAAGATTAATTGTATGGTTTGTTCCATGTTATCTACATTGTTTGCTTTATAACTATTTATTGTGTGATTTTAATTATTTCAATAGGTTTACAATACACAGGGTTAACATGTTGTTAGGTACCGTCGATTTGGTACCAAATGATAGTGACATTATGTACAACAGAACCAAACACTGCCCTATCCTTCACCAATGTCATGATCATTGTTACACTTAAGACCATTTCTGCTGACACTGACAATTCATCTAGTTGTGGGTCTCTCTTGACTATTGCTTCCATTAGTGTTGATAGTTGATCCAAGCAAAATGTAGTCTTTGACAACTTCAAGCTCTTCTCCATTTACCTTGATGCTATTTTGGGTCCAGTGGTGAGGATTTTTGTTTTCTTTACATTGAGGTGCAACCCATACCGAAGATTGTGGTCTCTAGTCTTCATCAATAAGTATTTTAAGTCCTATTCACTTTCAGCAAGCAAGGTTGTATCATCTTCATATCACAGGTTGTTAATAAGTCTTCCTCCAATACTGATTCCACCTTCGTCTTCATATAATCAAGCTTCTCTGATTATTTGTTCAGCATTCAATTTGAATAAATATGGTGAAAGCATACTACTCTGGAGCACACATTTCCTACTGTTAAACCATTCAGTGTTCAGTTGTTTTGCTCAAACAACTGCCTCTTGGTCTATGTACAGGTTCCTTATAATCATAATGAAGTGCTCTAGAAAACTCATTAGTTGCAACGTCATCCATAACTTGCCATGAGCCATGCAATTGAAAGCCTTTCCCTAGTCAATAAAGCAAAGAAAAACAACTTTCTGATATTCTCTGCTTTCAGGCAAGATACATTTGACATCAGCAATGATATCCCTTGTTCAACATCTTTTTCTGAATCCAGCTTGCAGCACTGGCTGTTCCTTATCAA
>NW_006408852.1:1717692-1722853 GCF_000296735.1 Chrysochloris asiatica
TGGGAGTTCTCTGTCAATGCATGTTTGCAGCCATTTCTCTATTACATTTAGTAAAACTTTAATTGCACGGGATAGCAAACATATTGTCTGATGATTTCTTCATTCTTTTGAATGAGCACAAATACAGATCTCTTCGGATCAGTTGGCCAGATAGTTGTTTTACAAATTTCTTGGCATAGATGAGTGAGTTCCTCCAGTGCCACCTCACTTTCTTGAAAGATTTCAATTTTTATTCCATCAATTTCTGGTGCCTTGTTCTTTGTCAATTCCTTCAATGCACCTTGCACTTCTTCCTTCAGTACCATTGCCTCTTGATCATATGCTACCTCTTGAAACGGTTGAACACCAACCATTTTCTTTTGGTACAGTGACTCTGTGTTTTCTTCCATCTTCTTTTGATGCTTTCTGCATCATTCAATAATTTTCCCAGAGAATCCTTCAATAACAAAAGTCGAGGCTTGAATTTTTTCTTCAGTTCCCCCAGGTTGATAAATGTATATATATATGCATAAACTTAAATAAACTAAGCTCTGTAAGTACTATTATAAGTACTTTTCATCTGTTTCTTGTACTCTAGAGTTCCATTGAATATCTTTCTCAGTCTGAAAGATTTCCTTCAATGTTTGTTATAGAAGTAACTCTTAAATGTTTTTTGTTTGTTTTTAAGTTTTATGTGCCTGAAAAACTATTTATTTTATTTGTGCTATGAAAAATATTTGTTTGCCACCTGTATGTAGACATTGTTTGCTTATTTGTTTGTTTTCCAGTTTTTAAAAATCGGTGTTTAAATTTGTTGGTTGTCTGTGTTTTAACATTTGTATTTTTTCACTGAGAAATCTGTTCTGTATCATGCATTTTTTTTTCTCTATATGTAAGATTTCTTTTCCTTGTGGGTGCTTTTAACATTACTTCTTTATCATTGGCAGATTTGATTATGATGTACTTTATAGTTTTTTTTTTTTTTGATTCAGTTGTTTTAACTTTATCGAGTTTGGGATATATAGATTTTAAGTTTCTATGAAATTTTGGAAAAATAATGCAAGTCATTATTAATATTCTTTTCCTTTTTTCTTCTCTCATTCCCTCATTGATTCTAATTGTACATATATTAAATGTATCATTGATGTTGTTGTTATTAAGTGCCGTTGAGTCAGTTCGACCCATTGTGACCTTGTATAGGGTTTCTAAGTAGTGGTTGGTAAGTTTGAATTGCCGATCTAGCAGTACAAACCAACTTTGCAGACCAGCACATTAACCTACAGCGCCACATCAGGACTACAATTGTACCATAGTTCACTGTCGGGGTATTTTTCACTGTTTTTTTTTTTTTTTTTTTTACCTATATGATTTAATTTGGATAATTTCTATTTATTAACGTTTACAAATGTTTTCTTCAATGAGCTATGGTAGTTTAGTGATTACAAATCCAGCTAATAGCCTCAAGGTCGGCAATTTGAAACTACCAGCTGCTTAGCAGGAGAAAGATGAGGCTTTCTGTTCCCATAAAGATTTGCAGCTTTGGAAACCCTGTTAAGGGTCACTATGAGTCGGAACCGACTCCATGGTACTTAACAACAACAACAACAACATTTTCTTTGTTGTTGCTAAGTGCCATAGAGGCACTTCCATCTCATAGATGGAGCTCAAAGGAGTAACTGGTGGGTTTGAACTGCCAGCCTTGGGATTAGCACTCTGGTGCTTATCCTAAAGTGGCACATTAGGAATTCTTTCATATAGCATTATTGTACCTTTCATTTACTCGATATAGTTTTTCCAGCCAAAGCCTTGCTAATTCCCAGTAAATTATTGAATTATTGTTGCTGTTAAGTGCTGTAGAGTTAGTTCTGACTCATAGAGAACCTGTGTATAGTTTCCTAGGACTGCCAGGTGATTTTAAATCATCTACCTTGTGGTTGGCAGCCACACCTATATCAACCACAGCTGTATCAGTCACACCTACAGTGTTATACCAGGACTACAATGATTGGGGGAGATCATGCATGTAAAATTGTCAGGTGTCTAATCCTGGGATTGGAGTCCTGCTGTGGTGCTGTGGGCTAATGCACTGGACTGCAAAGTCGGTTTAAACCGCAAGGTCGGTAGTTCAAACCTACTACTCCAATCATTCCTTAGAAACCCTGTACTGGGTCACTATAGATCTGTACTGCCTCGAAGGCACTTAACAACGAACCCTGGGATTAAATATTAATAATAGCAGATTTCTTACTTTGTTATTTTTGCCATCTGCTAAGTTTAAAAGAACTCATTTCTGAAGCAGGAACTGACCATAAAAAAAAAAAAAAAAAAAGAGCATGCATGGAGCATACAATTGCTACCTAGAAAAGCAGTCACAGCAGAGGTGGTGCCAGAGCTGTGGCATGGAAAGACAGAGCAGCTGAGGGCTTCTAGTATGGCTCAGTGTTAAATACAGGATGAGGCTGGCTTGCAGAATGTGCCCTTTGGTCATTAACAGACTAGCTAAAAGAGGTTTATATCACTTGTGATCAGGGCAGAGGCCAAGAGGCCACATGGCTGAGAGGCTGAATAAAAGAGAGCTGTTTATGCAGTATGGAATAGAAGAAGCATTACTGATTGAAATACTGCTGAAATCTGAGTTACTTTCTATTCTGAATTTTACTTGCTCACTTCCCTAACAATCCCCTTTAATTTGAGTATTGTTTTGAGTTCTGTGTGCTCTTTGCAATGGATTATCAAATCCAGATATAAACAAGAGAATACTGTGGGAGGCAAGGTTGGGGTCAGAATAGGGTAAAGAAGATTGTAGGGTGGAGGCATGTCTGACCACACATCATAATAATCTGCCTTGGGCTGGTTCTGAATTTGATTTTCCTTGCCCTTTTTGAAGCCAGAGGAAGTCAGACAATTTACCCCACATGGTATTTTCAAGCATCTAAATTGATAATCCTACCCAATGTATTCTTCATCTGAGGCAATGTTGTGTTCATCTTGAGAATGTCAATTTTGGTCTTTTATTTCTTCTGTCGCTCAGTTTTTGAAAAATATATTTGATATTTTGAAAAAATATATTTGATAACCAATTCTAACATATTTGTCAATTTGAAGTAGGTAGAGCGTTGGTAGCCTAGTGGTTATGAATTGGGCTGCCAGCCACAAGGTCTGCAGTTCGAAACTACCAGCTGTTCCATGAGAGAAAGATGAGGCTTTCTGCTCCCGTAAAGATTTACAGCCTCAGAAACCCTGTGCAAGATCGCTATGAGTCGCAATCGACTCCACGGCACATAACAATATTTAATTAATTTATCTTACTATGTAGTACTTATTATGCTCCCTTGTATACTTGGTAATTATTTACAGGAGTGCAAATAATTTAAGCTTTATCTTGTTATATGTTGGACATTTTTTCCTATTTAGCTTCATTCCTGGACATGTTAAACTTCTTGGAAATATTGGATGTTTTCAAACAGTTTATGTGCTCTTTTTAGATCTACATATTTTCCTCTACTGAGGCAAAATCCTTCTGTGCACTTTACTTTGTGTGTGTGTGCGGGGGAGGGGGTAATAATAATAGCAGGTATCATCTTTGCCATTAATGGGTTTCACTTACCTAGGAGAATAAAACACTACTATAAAAACCTGTCCCAAGAAGCCAAAGGTTTAACTAGTTTTTATTTTTCACCAAGAACTTCTTTGTAGCATTCCAAATATTCCTGTTCTGTCTAGAACAGGCTAGCCAATGACAAATCCACTCATGGTTAATAAAAAAAGATCATATATTTCCTTAATTTGAATTTAAAAAGGTTTTAAATTATCAGGAGTTGCTTTTAAATGTTAATTTAATAACCATCAATTCTTTGCCACCATGAAAACTTGTCTTCATTATGAAAAAGGAAAAAAAACAACATAAGTTTATGTGACATATCCATACTTAAGTATTGTATTTTATTCTTGCAGAGAGCTGTACACACATTCTTCCAATGTTCAAAATGTTTATTAAATCTTGAAATAGTCAAATTTATATTATTATATTTTGAACTTATCAAACAATAGTATTAATTGAGCAGTCATAACTAGCCTATTTTGAGCTAATTATTTTTAGGGGAAAAAGACCTTTTGATATGTGCACAGAATGAATGGATAAACCTTATATTCCAATGTTTTTATATCTGAATAGTTAAACAATTCCATCTTGACTGAAGAATTCCATAAAAAATTTGTACAAGCTGGTTGATGGAAGTAGAAACTACTCTCAGCCCTGTGTGATTGTCACCGTTATACTTCTGATCATTCAAGTGGCTCTTTTCCTGGTAGTTTCTTCACTTACGTTCACTGATAATATAAATGGAAAAAGTTGACTCTGGATTTCTACAGTATGTCTCTATGTAGTGGGTTTCTTCTCTGATAGTCAGCTATTTGAATTGTATTTGGACTTGTTGACCCTTAAATTCATATTCTCAACCCAAAGTCTCATAGATATTGCATGCATTGTCTCACCTTCACTACAGCCTAGAATCACACTCTAGACACATTCAATGGACCCAGATAGTGCATTGTCCATATCTTTTTATTTATTCATTTAAGTTTTTATTGTGAATTGGGTGGTAGTTTATATGAGATAATATAAGTTTTACATGCATTGCTCCAATGATTACAATCTCCTCTGTGCACCATCATTCAATATTATTTGTTTCTATCCCATCTTTTTTTTTTTTCTATGTTACTTTTTTTTTTTTGGTGGGGAGGGTGTACATGAAAGCACTCAGGAATATCTAATCATTTAAACAACCAAATGACACATTCTGCAAGCCTGCCTCCTGCCCGCCAGCACACAGATTTTCTCTTTTCATGAGTCTAGAGTCCTCATATGCTTTATCTTTCCATGTCCTCATCTCTGCCTCCATCTATGGTGTCACTACTTCTCTGATTATACCCCACATTCCGCTCATGCTCTCTCCCTGGATGGTCCTAGGGTCCTCTCTTCATAATGTAAGATTAACTACTCCCCCCCTCCTTTTTTTTTTACAAAACTTCTACCTTTACAGTTGTGAAAGTTGCAATTAGTTATGATAACAATAATTCACTGTGGAATCTTAAGAATCTTATCTCCTTCTCCTTTCCCCAGACCATGTAGATAAGATGAAAACAATTCAGTGGGGATTCTAGCTTCCCAGCCCCCCCCCCC
>NW_006408852.1:1724548-1734790 GCF_000296735.1 Chrysochloris asiatica
GGGGTCTTCCTCTTTTTCTCTGACCCTCCATCTTACCCAGCATGACATCCTTCTCCAGTGACTGTTCCCTCCTGACAATATGTCCAAAGTATGAGAGACGGAGCTTAGTCATCCTGACCTCCAAGGAGCACTCTGGCTGCACTTCTTCCAAAACACATCTATTGGTTCTTTTGTAATTATGAGGACCTTTTAAAAAATACAGCAGTGATAATTTCTCCAAAATCATTGACTCTTTGAATTAAGTCAATCTTGTTTAGCTTCTCATTATAAGCATTAGAGTTCTTTCTTACAACCCTGATATGTGCCCAGTATGCCTGTATTTAAATACTTAAATTTTCTGGACAATTCCTTTTAATAAGCAAGCTATCTTTATTTATAACTTCTGACTATTTGTATTCAATTTGTCAATGGGAACTGCAGTAAGTCTTACCTCTTTGTACTTAAACGATTCTTGCAATATTAATTAAAAAAAAAATCATCACTGACATAAACTTTAGAAAAGGCATTTGAAAGGATTTTGGTGAAAATTTAATATAAAATTATTACCTTTCCAGGAAACAATTTTCTTAAATTTGATTCTTGATTCCTTTGGAAGTTGTTAGAATGCAATTAGACATTACTCCTATTAAACAAGAAATATGAGTTGTTAAGTATTAAATATTTAAATGCACCAGACTGCAAAGCCATTAAAACTGTAAGGCTGGCAGTTCAGGCTCACCAATTACTCCTCAGAAACCCTATACAGAGTCACTATGAGTTGGAACCAACTTGATGGCACTTAACACCAACAATAAGTGGCAGAGTTCAGGTGTGGTACAATAAGAAAAGCACTGGACATTTAACTGCAACGTGGTCATTCAAACCTTCTGGGGACAGCATACGCAGACCCTGGGTTGATCAGTGGCAGCCCCATTAAACTGCCTCTGAATATAATTAGTTTAACCCAGATGCTCTCCTTCCTCCTGAAAGTACCTAAGAATGTGATAATTAAGAACAATGTAGCATTTTAGATATAGATAATGAAGCTCGGTGCCTGAGATCTTGCTCATAAACAAAAGTTTGCAAAGTGTACAGAGACAGCTTGGCTCCTTTCAGGAACCTTGCTTTGTGTTAAGTATCCTTAAGAAACCACACGTCACTGCTCTAGATCATTTAAGCCTAAAAGTTAATATATAACAGCTTGATTGAACCTTTTTTCTATAGAAATAAGAATGTTAGATTGTTAAGAAAAACTATGAAAATATTTTAAAAGTTGTTCCTGTGAATCATTATGTCCTGTTTTGAATGATTATCACATTTCAGTTCCGTATCCTGTCTTAATCACACCCTCCCTTTGTGAATTACATCCTTCCTTTGTAACAAATTCCTCCCAAAAAAAGAGAATATAAGGCTGAGGTAGAGTTGGATCTGTGTGCAATGCTGTGCAATGCTAGGCAATATGTTTGCAGATCTGCCTACCTGCCAGCTTGCATCATATCTGTGTGTCTGTCTTTTTTGTATATATTTCATCTCTGTCTTTCTCTATCTCTTTTGCCACCAGATCTCCCTTCTTCGTGGCACCCACACTTCCTTGTCGAGGCTGGACCCTGACATGAGACCTCGACACAAACCTACCAGCAGCTCCTGAGAACACCTATACAATGATGCTGTGGAGTTCTAAGTGTGATGCTTTAGGTAAGCACTGCTAACCAAAATTTGATGGTTCAATAACAACAACAATAATAATAATAATAATAAAACACCCATCAGCTGCTCCTCAGAAACCCTACACAGAGCCACTCCATGTTGGAATGGATTTTACAGCATTTAACAACAGCAACAGCAATGGTGCTACAGTTAGTAGGTTTGAGGCTACTAACTGCAAGGTAAACAGGTCAAATTCACCTAAAATTTCTCAGAGTCAAATTGGGCTGTCTGTTTCTGTAAAGGTTTATAGCCCCAGAATTCTATACAGGGTCGTTTTGTGTTGGATTTTGATCAGAAAGAAGCAGGTTTGGTTTTGGTCTAGACATACATCTCAAAGCATTTTTTTAATGACTTTTTAATTTGCTAATCTTTTAATTTTATTGTCTTTAGAGTCCTGAAAACATGGAGCATACTTCTAAATGTATTCTAATGTGAGGTGAGATAATTACTAAAATAAATGTGTGAAGAGTAAGAATTCCATTGTACTCTATTTTTTCCTTCTCTAATATACTCCTTAAGGAATCATGGCAGCACAGGATTATGGGCTGGACTGCTAACCAGAAGATAAGTAGTTTGAATCTACCAGTTGATCCATGGGAGAAAAATGAGACTTTCAGCTTCCCTAAGGACTTACAGCCTTGGGAAACCCTATACAGGGTTGCTGTAAATTAGGACAGACTTGGTGGCACACAACCATCAACACCACCAGTATAATACTCCTCAATCTTTAAGAACTGTAATTTGAATAAGACACAAAGTAATCACTAAACCAGTATTCAGGCGCTTCTTAGAACATCTTTCTTTAGTGTGATCTGTTCACTTTATCCTTATTCCAAGCCTTGGGATAAGGCTGTAATAAAACTAACAATGTTCTCTGTGTTTGTCCTGGATCTGGGAAAACTCAGCTGACATCTGATTTATGCCTAGGAAATCCAAGGACTGTTTACTTCTTTGAGATAGAAGATTTGTCATGGCTTGTTATTATAGAGCTTATGTGTAAAAAAAAAAAAATAAAATTAATAATTTATTAAAAAAATATATATATTAGTGCTTTCCATGAATTATATGTAGTCCATGTTTACGCGAGAGAACTGACAAGGATCGTTTTATATTCTCTACAAAAGGATGGCTTACAGGGAAGATATAGCCCAGTAAGAGATACATTTGCATTCATCAGTAGAACAGCTGTTCTACTGAGCTGTGGAGTCAGTTCTGACTCAAAGCGACCTTGTACAGGGTTTCCGAGGCTGTAAATCTTTACGGGAGCAGGAAGCCTCAACTTTCTCCTGCGGAAAGCTGGTAGTTTTGAACTGCTGACTGTGAGATTAGCAGCCTGATTTGTAACCACTAAGCTAACAGCTGTGGGGGATGAATATTAAGGGAAGTAATTCATAAAAGCACCACATAAAAGAATCATTATCAAACTTTTCCAACTACAAGGAAGATCCATGCCAGCTGACAATATTACTAAGCAAGTATAAGCCTTCTTGCCCTTTAAATTATGATTCATTTACTACACTACTAATGTCAACATAATCAGCAGAGAATTAAAGAGAAATACAAAGCAGGATCCGTATAGAATATTGAAAGTGCCATGGGCTGCCAAAAGAACCAGTAGATCCATTTTGGAAGAAGTGCAGCCAGAGGGCTCCTTGGAGGCCAGGATGATCGTGAACGTTTCTTCATATGTTTGTTGGATGCTCAGATCTCCTCCTAGATGAAGTGTCTTTTCATGTCCTGTGCCCATTGTTTAATTGGTTTTTTTTTCCTTTTTATTGTAGAGTTGTTGTAATTTCCTGTATATTGTAGAAATTAGTCCCTTGTCTGATATGTCATTGAAAAAGATTTCTTCCCATTCTGTGGGCTCCCTTTTTACTCTTTTGGAGTTTTTTTTGATGCATATAAATTTTTAATTTTTAATGTGTCCCAATCATCTATTTTGTCTACTTTTGTTTCTGTAATTTTTCAAAATGTTTGGTAGTCTGTGTATTCCCCGAATTAGAGCCCCCACAAAATTCCCTATTTTTTCATTTATGGTCTTTATAATTCTGGGATGCACAGTTATGTCTTTAATCCCTGCTGAGTTGGCTTATGTATAAGGGGTAAGGTAAAGCTCTTGTTTCAATCTTTTGCATAATTCTTTAAAGTTTTGTCAGCATCATTGGTTGAATAGACTATATCCTCCCCATGAAATATATTTATGCACTTTGTCTAAAATGAGTTGGCTGTATGAGGATGGGTTAAATTCTGGATTCTCAATTCTGTTCCCCTGATCAATTTATCTTTCATTGTATCAGTACCAAGCTGTTTTGACCACTGTAGCTGTGTAGTCAGGGAGTAAGAGGCTTCCAATCTTATTTTCTTCTTAAGCAGTGCTTTGCTTATCATGACTCTCTTTCCTTTTCACATAAACTTTGTAACTGAGGCAGTATTGACATTTGTACAATGTTAAGCCTTCCTGTCCTGAAGATGTATATTCTTCCATTTTTTAAAGTTTCTTTTGGTTTCTTGTTGTAGTGTTTTGTTGCTTTCTTTTTATTGGGCCTTTGTTTCCCTGGTTACATTTATATTTCATCTTTTGAGTGGCAGTTGTAAATGGTATTGCTTTCTTAGTGTCCTTTCAGTGTTGTTATTATTACTACAGAGGAATCAAACTGATTTTTGTATGTTAATCTTATATCCTGCCACTTTGCTGAATCTTCCAATAATGTCCAGTAGCTTTTTTACTGAGTCTTTGGGGTTTCTACATATAGGATCATATCATCTGCAAATAGAGAGAGTTTTACTTCATCTTTGCCAATCTGGAAGCCTTTAATTTCCCTATCTTGGTGTATGGCTCTAGCTAAGATATCCAGCACAATATTGAATAGGAGTGGTGACAAAGGGCATCCTTTTCTGGTTCTTGTTCATAGAGGGAAGGCTTTTAGTTTCTCTTGATTGATAGTAGTGTAGATTGCTGGTTTTGTATATATGCTCTTAATTATGTTGAGAAATTTCCCTTTGATTCCTAATTTATTGAGTGTTTTTGTCAGGAATGGATGTTGGATTTTGCTAAATGCTTTTTTTGCATTGATTGATATGACCATTTGGTTCTTTTCATTTTTCTTATTAATATGGTGGATTACATTCATTTTTTTTCTAATGTTGAACCATCCTTGCATCCCTGATATGAATCCCGCTTGATCATGATGTTTTATTTTGTTGATGTCCTGCTGGATTCTGTTGGCTGGGGTTTTGTTGAGAATTTTTGCATGTATGTTCATGAGGGATATGGGTCTATAATTTTACTTCTTAGTGATGTACTTCCCTGGATTTAGAATGAGGGTTATCCTTTCTTCTTAAAATGTATTAGGAAGTTTTCCATCCTCTTCTATATTCTGGAATTATTTGAGTAAAGTTGATTATACCTCTTCCCTGAATGTTTGGTAGAATTCACCAATGAAGTTATCTAGATCTGGACTTCTTTGGGCTGGGAGTTTTTTGATGAAATGATTAATTTCTTCATTTGTAATGGGTCTGTTCAAGTTTTCTACTTCACTCTGTATAAATTTACATAGGTCATGTTTTTCTAAAAATGTATACATCTCTTCTAAGTTTTCAAATTTATTGGAGAGCAACTCTTCATAGTATTCAGTTATTATCATTTTTATTTCCATTGGTTTAGTTGTGACATCACCTGTGTGGTTCCTAATGCGTGTTATTTTTGTTCTCCGTCTTTTCTTTTGTTAGGTTCACTATTGGATTGTCAATTTTGTTAATCCTTTCAAAGAACCAGCTTCTTGTCCTGTTTATTCTTTCTATAGGTTTTCTGGTTTTTATCTCATTTATTTCTGCTCTATTCTTTATTATTTCTTTTCTTTTGGTGACTGTAGGTTCCCTCTGTTTTTCTGTTTCTAATTGTTAGAGGTGCTGAGTTGATGTGTTAATTTTGGTTCTTTTTCTTTTTAGATTTGTGCATTTATTGCAATACATTACTGTCTCATCACCTCTTTCACCTTTTCCTTAAGATTTTGGAATGTTGTGTTTTCATTCTCATTTGTTTCTAGGAACACTGTGAGTTCACGTTTAATTTATTTTATTACCCAGTTATCTTTTCAGCAGGGTGTTATGCAGTTTCCATATATTCAGGGTTTTTTTCCTTGGTCTTCTTATTGTTGATTTCTAATTTTATAATATTGTGTTCTGAAAAGATACTTTGCCATATTTTGAGGTTTGTAAATTTATGGAGGCTTGTTTTGTGACCCAAAACATGGCCAATTCTAGAAAATGTTCCATGTGCAATAGAAAAAAAATGTGTATTATACTGAGGTTGGGTTGAATGTTCTGTATACATCTATGAGGTCAAGTTGGTTAGTTGTGCTGTTTAATTCCTCTATGTCTTTGTTGAGTTTCTTTCTGATTGTTCTATCCCTTTTCAAAAGTGGTTTATTAAAATCTTGCCCTGGTGTGGCACTGTGGGTTAATGCGCCAGACTGCAAAGCCATTTGAACTGCAAGGTTGGTGGTTCAAGCTCACCAGCTGCTCCTTGGAAACCCTATATAGGGTCGCTATGGGTCGGAACCAACTCAATGGCATTTAACAACAGCAACAACTATAATTTTAGATCTGACTAACTCTTTCTTCAGTTCTAGTACAGTTTGAGTTATATATCTTGGTGCTCTTTCATTTGGAGTGTAGATATTTATTATGGTTATGTCATCTTGCTCAATTGTACCCTTTAATCATAAGATAGTGTCCTTCTTAATCTGTTATACTGGGTTTTGCTCTAAAGTTTATTTTATCAGAGACTTGTATTGCCACTCTTGCTTGTTTTTTTTTTTTTTTTTTTTTATTGCAATTAGTTTGTTATATTTTTTCTCATCATTTAACTTTTAGTCTGTTTTTGTCTTTGTATAATGTGTGTCTTTTGTAGTCATCATATTGAAAGGTCTTATTTTCTTATACATTATGCCACTCTCTGTCTCTTCACTGGTGCATTGAATGTGTTGACATTCAGTGTAATTATCAATAGGTATGAATTAATTGCTGTCGTCATTTTTTTGTGGTGTTGTTCATTACTTTGTTCTGCGTGCCTTATAGTTCTGAGTTCTTTTTTTTTTTTTTTTTTTTTTTTGTCAGTTACCTTATAGTCTATTAGAGTTTCCCTCCATTTAAGACAGTCTATTATATCCTGTAATATACCTGATATCATCACCTGGATCTCTGATCCTATATTTTTACCTTTTATGACAAATGTTTATATTTTGGTTTTTTATTGGTGACAGAAGTCCTCTGAATTCATTGTTATAATTTTGTTCTGTTCTGAACTCTGTTTTATGTTGATTAAGTTCCAGGTGGTGTTGCCACATATGTCATTCTCTGGTTGTTGTCTCTTCTTGTTAGTTTTCATTCCAAAGAACTCCCTTTAGGATGTTTTGAAGCACTGGATTGGCTTTGACATAATCTTTTAGCTTCTGTTTATCCTGGAATGCTTTGATTGCACCACTGTACTTGATTGTCAGTTTTGCTGGGTAGAGGATTCTTGGTTGGAAGGTTTTTTTTTTTTTCTTTAGGTTTTTATAAATGTCTCTCCATTGCCTTCTTGCCTGAATGGTTTCTGCTGACAATTCAGAGCTTAATTTGATTTGCTTGCCTTTGTTAGTAACACTTCTTTTTTCCTTGGCTGCTTTTAGGATTCTCTCCTTGTTTTTTTTATTGGAGCGTTTGATTATCATATGTCTTGGTGACTTTCTTTTGGGTTCTATCCTTCCTCGGGTTCATTCAGCTTCTTGAGTGCTTATTTTCTAATTCTGCAAGATGTTAGGGAAATATTCTTCCAGAATTCCTCAACTATCTCCTCTGTAGGTTTCTGTGATTCTTCCTATTCCAGAATGCCAATAATTCTTGTTATTCCTCTTCATGTTATCCAGAATGAATCTTAGACTCACTTCAGATTTTTTTTTATCCCTTTTCTGCTTCACCTTCTATCTTAGCAGTATTGAGATATTTGTCTTCCAGTTCACTGGTTCTGGCTTCCATCTCTTAAATTCTACTCCTTTGCCCTATCAATGCATTGCCCTTTTCTGATATTTTATTGTTAATCATTTGGAACGTTTTTTGCAGGTTTTTAATAGTTTCCAATTCTATATCTACCTTGTTTGATTGCTCCTGTAGCACTTTTCTGACTTCTTCCTTATTTTCCTTCACCACTCTCTAAAGCTTTTGGATTTGTCTCCATTTCATTCTTCTGAATTGCTTCTCAGGCAGATCCAAAAACTGTGTTTCATCTAATAGGAAGTCTATGACTGACTCCAACTCATTTGTCTCCATTACTCTTGTTTGTTTTGTACATGTGCTGAGATCTTTTGTTGTTTTTTCTTAGACAATTTCAATAGTTAGTTGCATTTTCAATGGTTAAATGAATGTATGTTGCTGTGTTGTTAAGCTTACTGAGTGTCTTCTGGTGAATGTAATCTAGAGACAGGATTCCCTTTTCATGTTTAATGCCTTGAAGCTGGTATTGGTTCCTATCCATATGGTGGGATATTATGGGGTATGTTTGTAGCTTGGGTATATTGCCAAGATTACTGTCTCTTCTTGGGTAATATAGGGAGAGAAAGCTGCCAAACATAGGAAAAAGTAAGACCAAAAGGACCAAAATCAGAAACAATATTAAAGCATAGACAAAAACAACTACTCAAAAATAAAAATAGAACTGTAGCCGACTGTCAAGTAGCCTTTGCTGCACAGGTCAGTGTGTGTGCACAGTAGAATCCTCCAGTGGTAGCTTGGGGGTGTCCACTTGCTCATGCCCCTCCTCTAGTCACCACCATGGATGTGCTTTGATAGATTTTGAGAAATGAATGGAGGAAAGATTGTCCACTATTTTTATCTCTGAAAGTCAGTTAGGTATCTGTGTATGCAAAGCATAATTGTGAAAATAGCTATATCCTTGCATATAGTAATTGGTTTTGGCTCTTTTAGGAGTCCTGGTATGGCACTGTGGGTTAATGTGCCAGACTGCAAAGCTGTTTGAACTGAAAGGTTGGCAGTTCAAGCTCACCAGCTGCTCTTCAGAAACCCTACACAGGGTTGCTATGGGTCGGGATCGACTCAACGGCACTTAACAACAACTTGCCTTTTATGTTGGAGTTTTTCAACATAAAAGGCACATACCTGGTGCAAACACAGGTAGGCTGTATTGCCAGAGCTGCTGTTTTTGCTAGAAAGTCAGGAATAAAGGGTCCTACCAGGCCAACTTTAGGACTGAGTCCCAGAGTCAGACATTATAAGATGCAGTCAAAGGATCAGCTTATGAGACATCTGAGGCTCCTAGAATTTCCTCCCTGTGCCATGGCAAAACTGTGCATGCAACACTGGACCCTTTTGGGGATTTGCTCACACCTACCTGAAGGTATCCAGGCTGGATAGTGAGGGTGCAACAGGAGAAAAGAGGAAACAAAAATGAAAAATTTGCCACATCTCTTTTTCCAGATGCCACTCCATGGTTTTTAGTGCTGTATCACTGTATCAGCTTGGATGTGGCCCTGCTCTCTGATCTCAGCCCAGACCAAGGGACCCTCAGGGAGAGTCCTAATTGATTCAGAAATTGCTGTGCATTCCATCCACAGTCAGATTTCTCTACTGGTGTGGTGGGAAATTGATGACCACCCACCTTTTATTAAATCCCAAACTCTTGAACTACTCCGGGAAAGCACCATATCTGTTTTTTTTTTTTTTTTTTGCTCCTCTGCTGAAAAGGTTCCCCTAATTGGTTCTTCTTCTCCCACCACAAACCAGAATATGAAATTATATATATATATATATATATATATATATATATATGCAATATAAACATTCTCATAAGCCAACAATCTATCTCTATGTCCATCTCTATCTCTATCTAATATGTATATACATAGTGGTGGTGGTTACGTGCCATGGAGTCAGTTCCAACTCATAGTGACCCTGTATAGGGTTTCAGAGGCTATAAAACTTTACTGGAACAGAAAGCCTCATCTTTCTCCCCTAGAACCAATGATAGTTTCAAACTACTGACCTTGATATTAACAGCCCGATTAATAACCACAACCTATGAGAGTGTGCTCTCTCTCTCTCTCCATACTTCCCTCTCTCTCCTTCCTTACTTTTTCCCTCCCTCCCTCTCTTTTTCTTTCTCTCGCCCTACATTTTTCTCAAATCAATATTGTATTTTAAAATGTTTGAGAGTATAAAATTATTAACTATTAAATTATATATAAACTTACATAAGATTATTATGTAAAAATATATATGGAGTACTGGTGTGGTGAAGAAGGAAAAACACTCAAACTCATGGTGCTGTGGGTTAATGTGCTGCACTGGAAGTTGGTGTTAACCTCAAGATCGGTAGTTCAAGCCACTCCTTGGAAACTCTACACAGAGTCACAATGGGTTGGAACTGACTCAACAACACTTAACATCAACATCAGAATAAGTGCACACATCACTTGTAGTTCCTTTGGTCAGAATTTAGTTACCTGACAGCCATTGTTGGTTCTCGTATTGTAGAATAAAGAAAAAATACATACATACATA
>NW_006408852.1:1734932-1757963 GCF_000296735.1 Chrysochloris asiatica
TGTAAATCTTTATGGGAGCAGAAATCCTCATTTTTCTCCCACAGAATAGCTGACCGTGAGATTAGCAACCCAATTAGTAACAACTATGTTACCAGCGTTCCACATATATATACAGAAACATTTGACTACAACAACACATGTAAAAAAAAAAATTGTTGTAACAAATGTTTATGCAGTAACAGTAAAAATTAATTTGCGTCACATTGTGTTAAGTCCTTCTAATCTATTTCCTTCTTTATTGCATTGTGCCAAGAGTCTTAAAAACTGATAAGCATACATTGTAAACACAAGTTATTGACCTCTATTTGCAAATAGAGAGAGTCCAGAAAATGAGGAGCATATGGAAAGTATCACTTATTGCCTCCATGAACTTATTGCCTCTTTTGCCATGAGAAAAGGCAAACTTTTTGGTGTCCAGTTACCACGAATGATCAAAGATTCTATGGAAGAATCCTCATCAAAAGACGGGAAATGCAGAGCAGAATTTCAAATTATCTTGAACTACAGACTTTGTAGACCCTAGGGGACTTGGTAAATCCCAGATGTTATTGCCCTGGAATAATCTTTAAAGTTTTCACCAAAAAATATTTATTTGAGTCTTCTTAAAACTAGACAATAGTTTAGCTTAAATGATAAATAAACATGTGTCTTAAGCATTATGCTCTTTTAAGAACTACAGGATCAAAGTAACAACAGAAACTCAAAAGATTGCATAGGAATCTAAGGACCATTGAGTTTATAGTAATGGGAAAGGAACAACTTAGGACAAAAGGCTAAAAATTATTGTATAATTTAAAGGACAGAATCAATATCAATAAAAAGTCCATGTAGAAACTGTTGAATTTTTGGTGTTTTGCTGTGTACATTCTCAAAAATAACAACAATGAAATAAAATATTTTTTTAAAAAGAAACTCTGAGGAGTCAAGGTCATGTAAAAGATACTTTCATGCTAACCAAAATGTGAATACATTTGTGAGGAAATAATTTTCTAATATGTAACTAGAAATTATGCAAAACTACTTTGGTAGCGTAGTGGTTACGAATCGGGCTGCGAACCTTAAGGTCAGCGGTTCGAAACTATCAGCTGCTCCGTGGGAGAAAGATGAGGCTTTCTACTCCCGTAAAGATTTACACCCTTGGAAACCCTATACAGGGCCGCTATGGGTCGGAACCAACTCGATGGCACATAACAACAACTCCCATAATAATGTAAAAATTTTAAGCATTTATCTTAAAACTATAGCACAATTATTTGCAGTGTTTAGTCGGTGGAAGAATAGCAGAAACAGTTTTGTTTCATTTCCTGATGATTACATAATGATATCAACTTCCCTGTAATATTTAATTTAAAAAATCATTCACTATACAAAGCAGGAAAAGAGTTTTGTTGTTGTTTTTTAATTAGAGGAATATGAAAAGTTCTAGTACATGATTTAAAACATATAATAGTGTAAACCAAAAATAAATCATGTGTCTCTCATACTATTTTATTCCAAAAACATATTGGCAACTCCAAATTAACATTGTGACTTAATTTCTTCTAGGGATATTTTATAGATTTCTTAAATTTTGTACCTTATGTTATACTTGCATATAAGATAGACATCCTATATTTTTAGCTGGACATTATTTACAAAGCATTAAAAACAGAATTCATTGACTGCTTACATTCATTTATGATATACCAAAATATTATTATCAATTATTCCAGTTTTATTTCTTTAGTCTCCAATTGATTATGATAATTACCGAAAATGAAATAACCATTTTCTGGGTGGTTTCTATATAATGATTCAGCCAGTTATCAAAATATGTAATAATAGATAGTGACTTAGGTTTCCTCGCTTATTTTGAGAGATTTTAAATAAAGGTATTTATTCTTTGTGATGTTTTGACAGATGACTTTTTATTTAATTTAAAAAAATGTATTTCAAAATAAAATTTCCATCACAAAGATTAACAAGATATATATGCTTCGTTTAGTACAAATTATTTTTCAGAGCTCAGAAAATGATACGAATAGATGCACAATTCAAAAATGTAATCCATGTCACTGAATTGACTATCTAGAAATTGTTAAATTGGTATACAATCTGTCATGTATATTCACAACATCAACAAAAATCAAGTAAATTTGATGAATTAAAGCTTTATATATCAAGATGTCAACTAAAAAAAAAATTCTATTAATAGAAGTCGAAAGTACTAAAAAGAAAAGAAATGTTTTTCTAAAGTTTGTTCAGCTAGAAGAATTCAACATACATGTACATGGTGGAGGTGGTGTTTATGTGCTGTGAAGTCAGTTCTGACATAACACAACCCTATGTGAGGCTATAAATGTTTATGGAAGCAGAACGCCTCATCTTTCTCCTGAGAATGGCTGGTAATGTCAAACTGCTGACCTTAAGGTTAGCAGCCAAACTCGTAACTATGATACTACCAGAGCTCCATCATGTATGTATACTGTTGTTGTTGTAAAGTGGCATCGAGTAGGTTCCGGCCCATAGTGACCCAGGATAGGGTTTCCCAGGGTAGCTGATGAGCTTGAACTGCAGATATTGAGGTTCAAATGGCTTTGCAGTCTGACACATTAACCCACAGTGCCACACCAGGGCTTTCCACATGCATATAATCAGCTTTAAATCGCAATTTATCATTTCACCATTCTTAAGTTTAAAATAATATTTATTGAAGTTATAAATATCACATATGCAATATAATATATTCCACAACTTGGCCAACTTTTGGCAAATTTAGTAACATTGACTGTTACGTGTTTGTGTGTGTACACATATATGTATTAATAAACTTTCGTATGTTGTTTTATTTTTTATTTGTACATCTTAAAGTCATGCCAACATAAAGTCATGCTGCATGTCAGATTTCAGTGTTTAGTATAATGAGTTAGCTAGGTTTGTAATTCACCAATATTTTATCATCAAAATGTGTATATAATTTTGAAAATGCATCTATATGCAAATTAATGCATAAATAGTAGAAAAGTACAATCCAGTTTTCACAGTCAGATTATGTGCCCATTTCTCATGAAAAGTCTCTTTCTTCACTGGTATAATTATATACTGCAATTTTGGGATACACCATTTATTATTATATGAGGAAATTTACAATGTTGACAATTTATTTTAGATTAAAAATTATTTTAAAAATATTTAATTGTGTTATTTTGATATTCAGAAATGCCCTTTTTATTTCTGTAACCTTTTAAATTTAAAAATAAACATATTATTTCAAAATATGATCTCCATCGGAAAGATGAATAAGATATATTATGTTGTTTTCTTTGTATGGAGTCTATAAATTCAATGTGTGGTTCAAGTTGCAGCACATAAACTTGGAGGCTAAATTTTTACTAAATATGTTTCATTTTCATTTAAAGTACAAAAGTTAAAACTTGGCTATTATCTGGATGGCTGGTGTTTGGAACCTACTTAATGGCTATATGGGAAGAAGACTTGGTGATTTATATCCATAAAAATTATAACAATGAAACTTTTTGTAACATTACTGTTCTGTCCCATAGTATCACAAAGTGTTAGAATTTACTTAAGCACATCCAACACACACAAACCATTGTAAAAAGATAGTCCCAATAGGCAAATTTTCCAAACATATCTTCAGATGATCCAATAAGTGAGTTAAGCATCAATGTTGAGAGCTGAATTTATACTAGTTATGATAGATGAGTGTGGCAATGTAGGATAAATAATGGGTTGCTAATAACAAAGCTGGTGGCTCCTTTGAAACATTATACAGGGTTACTATGGGTCAGAACCAACTTTGCAGCCTTTAAACAACAACAACAGGATGAATGAGTCAGAATCAACTCAAAGGTACCTAACAACAGCAACAAGATTGAATCAAATAAAAAAATCACAATCTTGTTATTGATGAGATGTGTCTTAATATAGGAGTGTGTTCATAAAAGCCCTTTTGAAGAACAGTAGTTATTAAAAGATTTTGGTGTTAGTTTGTAATTGCTACAAACATTTCTAAAGAATCTAAGTTTTCATTCCTCTAGAACAAATAAGTCAGACTGAGAATGTACTTCATTACCTTTTTTATATCCTCTTTGAAGTGTCTGTGTGTGTCACTTAGTTTTTATTTCAGTTGGGTAATTAATTAATATTTTATATCCTTTTTGGAATAACTGATCTGCGAATATATTCTTCCCACATGGTAGATTGCATTTACATTATTTTAACATAATTTTTCCCACTTGAACAAACTCTTAATCCCTTTTATCTTGCAGTTGTCCTTTTTTCGCCAAGCATCTACAGTATTTTGACCCCTGAAGTATGAACATGGTCTGCTCATGGGAGATACCTAAGATGAAACAGGTGTTCACTGCTGTTGAATGAAGTGTGTCTGATAATTTATTGATTGTGTGGAAAGTACATGGGTTCAGTTAATTTGGCAACATCTCTAGACCTTACTATGTGTTCTGTGAGTGGTATGCAGCAGTATGCAATTCTAGACTCAGTGGGGAGGCAGAGATGAGGTGCAGTGGGAGAGAGGGCCACAGTACTTGCTAGTGGAGTCTGAAGTCAAAAGTCCCTCAGTGATCCTTCTAGTAGGTGTGGGACAGGAAGAAAATCTGAGAATAAGCAGTTCTGTAGCTTGCTTACTGCAAAGATGTACGCAGGGTTGTTATTGCTATTGTTATATATCTTCAAGTTGCCTATGACTTACAGAGGCCTTATGGACTACAGAAGGAAACACTGCCAGGCCATTTGTCATCCTCAAAATTGTTATGTTTTAAAATCATTTGTGCAGCAACTGTGTGAATACATCCCTTTGGTGGTCTTTCTGTTTTTGTTGACCCTTTATTTTAGCAAACATGATGTCCTTTTTCAGGGACTGGTCCCTCATGTTCACATGTCCACTGTTGTTGTTGTCAGGTGCCATGGAGTTGGAACCGACTCATAGCGACCCCATGCACAGCAGAACGAAACAATGTCCGATCCTGGGCCAACCTCACTACCGCTGCCACACTTGACGCCATCAATGATGCCACCTGGCTGATCCATCTCATTGGGGTCTTCCTCTTTTTCTTTGACCCTCCGCCGTACACTGCATGACATCCTTCTCCAGCGACTGTTCTCTCCGGACAATGTGCCCAAAGTAGGAGAGATGAAGCTTAGCCATCTTGGCCTCCAAGGAGCACTCTGGTTGCACTTCTTCCAAAACAGATCTATTGGTTCTTTTGGCAGTCCACGGCACTTTCAGTATTCTCCTCTAACACCACAACTCAAAGGCATCAATTCTTCTACATCTTCCTTATTCACTGTCCAGCTTTAGCATCCATATGAGGTTATTGAAAATATCATGGCTTGGGTCAGGAGCACCCTAGTCCTCAAGCTGACATCTCTGCTCTTCAATACTTTAAAAAGTTCCTGTGCAGCAGGTTTGCCCAATGCAATACATAGTCTGATCTCTTGACCGCTGCTTCCATGAAGAGGACCTCTTCCGCTGCTTCTGTGAAGAGGTCCAAGTGCTGAAAAGAAAATTTCAAAGATCAGCTCGAGAAGATAAAACCAAATACTGTAATAAAATATGCAAAGATTTAGAGTTGGAAAACCAAAAGGGAAGAACACGGTCAGCATTTCTCAAGCTGGGGGAACTGAAGAAAAAATTCAAGCCTTAACTTTCGTTATTGAAAGGTTCTCTGGGCAAATTATTGAATGATGCAGAAGGCATCAAGAAAAGATGGAATGAATACACAGAGTCATTGTACCAAAAGGAAATGGTTAATGTTCTACCATTTCAAGAGGTACCATATGAACAAGAGCCCATGATACTCAAGGAGGAAGTCCAAAGTGCATTGAAAGAATTGGCAAAGAACAAGGCACCAGGAATTGATGGAATGTCCACTGTAGAGATGATGAAATCTCTCCATTTCCACTTCTTAAGGCACATTTGTGTTGTACTCTTTCCAAGACACATTTGTTCATCAGAAAGTCTATGGTACTTTCAATATTCTTTACCAACACCAGAATTCATATGCATCAACTTTTCAAAGGACTTCCTTATTTATTATCCAACTTTCACATGCATGTGAATTGATGTATGACTGCAGTCAGGCACACCTTAGTCCTCAAAGTAATGTATTTGCTCTTTACCACTTAGAAAGGTCTTGGGCAGCAGATTTTTCCACTGCAAGATGTTGTTTCATTGCTTGACTGCTGCTTCCATGAACACTGACTGTGGATCCAAGTAAAATGGAATCTTTGACATCATGATGTTGCTTATTGGTCCAATTGTGAGGATTTTCGTTTTCATTACAATGAGTTGTACTCCATACTAAAGACTATATAATTTGATCTTCATCATAACTGTTTCAAGTACTTCCAGTAAATTAGTGTGTGATACCATCTTTATATGACAAGTTGCTAATTAACCTTCCTCGAATTCTGATGCCTAGTCTTCTTCATATAGTACAGCTTGTTGGCTTATTTGTTCAGCATATAGACTGAATAAGTAGGGTGAAAGATACAACTGTGATGCACACCTTTCCTGATTTTAACCCAGTCACTGTCATCTTATTCTGTCTGAATGACTGCCTCTTGTTCTATGTTTAGGGTGCACATAGTTGAATGCCTTTGCATAATTGTACAAACAGAAGTAAACCTCTTTCTGGTATTCTCTGTTTTCTGCCAAGATCCATATGATGTCAGTTGTGATATCTCCACTTACACATCCTCTTCTAAATCCATTTTATTTTAAATTTCTAGAAGTTCCCTTATGATACACTGCTGCAAGAGTTTTTAAATTATCTTTAGAAGAATTTTACTTGCATTTGATATTAATGACATTGAGAATTGCCACATTCTGTTGTGTCACCCTTCTTTGGAATGGGCATACATAGGCATCACTTTCTGTCAGTTGACTAGGTATCTGCCTGCTAAATTTCTTGGCATAGACTACTTAGTAATGTGTAAGGTTAAGGAAATCTTTGTGTTGATATTCCATCAATTCCAGGAACTGTGTTTTTCACTAATACCCTCAATGCAGTTGGACACAGAAGGATTGATTTCAGAGATATAATTTTCTGAGGATCCCATCTAGGACTGGTTTGGGGATCTGCAACATACTTTGTGCATGTTTATCTGCTCTTTTGGTTGAAATTGATTTGTCTTCAATATTGATTTCCTTAGTGGTATTGCACATTATGGGAAAGAGGCACTGGGCATGGACAGGCAACAGAAAAGCTCTGATGCTCTCAGAAAATATTCAAGATCAATGAGGACTAGGGTCATAGGACTGGATGTGAACTGCAAGACTGTCTGTGGGACTAAGAAATACACTGCATCTCGAAATTTTTCCAGGAGGAATATACCTTGTTTACAATTATCATATAAATATTGAGACCTTGCTGCATTTGATGTGGTTCTAGAGCCAACAATGCCATTTGTGCAAACATTATGTTTCAGTTTATCTCCTTTGTGGTAATCAAGTTGTTCTGTCTTGCCTTGTCTTTGTTCTGTCCATGAATCTTTGGCGGTTGTTAAACTCCAGTTACCATATACAGGAAAGATACACAGGGCTTCTATTTATGATAAATATGAGTCCTAGCCTTTCAAGTGTATAGGGTCTACACCCTGAAATTTTACTTCACCTAAGTGAGACTTGGCCATATGGAAGCTAGGCATGCACAACATGTAAGCATTGGAAAAAAATGTTTTCATGGTTTCTGAAAAGTAAAATGGTTCTCCGTAACAGACAGTTATTGGTGCTGTTGTTAGGTATCATCAAGCCATTTTTAACTGAACTATGTATGACAGAACAAATCACAGTCTTATCTTGAGTTATCTTCACAGTTATTCTTATGTTTGAGCCCATGGTTGCAGTGTCAATTCATCTCATTGAGGACCTTTCTCTTTATCACTGACCATTTACATTACTAAGCATGATGTCCTTGACAATGTGCTGCTGCAAACTTTTTTGAATTATCTTCAACAAAATTTTATTTACATTTTATGTTAATCATATTGTTCAATAATTTCTGCATTATACTGAGTCACCTTTCTTTTGAGTGGCCATCTGTTAAAATGAGAAACTTTGGTTTATAATTTTCTTTTGAAATTATTTCTCTGTCTGGTTGTGTTACCTTTAAGGGTTGTGCTTGCTTCATAAAATGAATTCTGGAGTTTTCCTTCCTTTTCTACACTGTGGGATAGTTTTAGTAGAATTGGTGTCAGCTTTACTTTGAATGTTTCACCAGGAAAGCCATCATGGCCCTGAATTTTTTTTGTTTGGGGTTTTTTTTTTTAATGATTTGTTACAGGTTGTTCAAGTTTTCTACTTCAGTCTGTGGTAGCTTAGGTAGGGTGTATGTTTCTAGAAATTGCCCATTTCTTCTAGATTTTCTCCAACAGAATACTCTAAAGAATTTGTGCTCCAACAAATTCTTTATAGTGTTTGGTTGTTATCCTTTTTATTTCCATTGCTTTGGTTGTGACATCACCAATACAATTTCTTATTCATGTCATTCGCATTTTATCCTTCTGTTCTTTTGTTAGATTTGTCAGTGATTTACTAATTTTTATTAATACTTTCAAAGCACTAACTTCATGTCTTGTTGATTCATACTATGTTTTTGTTTTGATACATTTATTTCTGTTCTAACCTTTATTATTATTATTATTTTCTGGTGGCTATAGGCTTTCTGTGTTGATCTTTTTCTAATTGAAGCATATGATGGATTAAGGTGTTGATGTTCATTCTTTATTCTTTTTGAATGTGTGCATTTATTCTCCTTTAATTGTTCTGTAAATTGTCCTTTGAGCACTGCTTTTGCTATGTAGCAAAGGTTTGGTGTATTGTGTTTTCATTCTCATTTGATTCAAGGAAATTATTTTATTTCATCTTTTAGTTGTTTTATTACTCAGTAGCTTTTACTCAAGATATAATTTAATTTCCACATAATTGATTTTATCCCTTGATCTTCCTATTGTTTATTTTTAATTTTATAGTATTGTGCATCTGAGAAGATGCTTTGCAGTTTCTTAATGTTTATTTTTTAATTTATTGATGTTTGCTTTGTGTCTGAACATATAATGTATTCTGGAGAATGTTCCATGTGCACTAGAAAAGAATGTATTTTATGTTGTTGTTGGGTTGAGTGTTCTACATATGTCTATCTAGTCAAGTTGGTTGATCGTGTTGTTTAGTTCTGTGTCTTTGCTGAGTTTCTTTTTAATTTTTTCTGTCCTTCATTGAAAGTGGTGTTTTAACCAAAAATAAATGGTTTATGTTCAAACATTTCAGGAGGTATCATATGAGCAAGACCCAATGATACTGAAGAAAGAAGTCCAAGGTATATTGAAGGCATTGGCAAAGAACAAAGCTCTGGGATATGATGGAATACAAGTTGAAATATTTCAACAAACTGATGAAGCTCTGGAGGGACTCACACATCTGTGCCAAAAAATTTGAAAGACAACTACTTGGAACACTGATTGGAAGAGATCCATATTTGTGGACAATTCAAAGAGATGTGACTCAATAGAATGTGGAAATCATTGGACAATATCTTTAATATCTCATACAAATTAAATTTAATAAACCTAATCAAAAAACAGTTGTAAACATGCATTGACAGAGAACAGAGGGTCAAGTCGGATTCAGATCAGGACATGAAATGAGGGATATAATTTTTTATGTCCAATGGATCTTGGCTAAAAGCAGAGAATACCAAAAAGGTATTGAATCATGTAATGCCATGGTATTTTCTGGTCTATAGTATATAAAGAAGCAGATCATCTGGTCTTTCTTAATAGTGTCACTCAATGGGTACAAGACTTCAACTTTTATGTTATTAGATAAGCATAAACTTTTTAAATTACCCCCAAATCCTACCGGTGTTCTGAATCTAAAAAGGGGAGCATCCTACAGAGATGCCAACCATTAAAGGAATTTGAGTTTGGCTAGCTCAGTACTGATACTGTTTTTTGTTTTATTTGCTCATTCATGCTTGGTTTGATTTTTGCTTTCTTTTATCTGATTTTGCTTTGTTTGGACTGCTATACAGTGTTAATATTGAAGCTCAGGCTGCTGCATTCTCATGAATGGTTGTCTTCTCTAAAGCAATGCCAAGTCAGGAAAACCATACATATAGTGAGTCCATCAGTTAAACGCAACTGAATTTTTAACATTTGTTCACACATGTAACCAAATCTCTGGTCTTTGATGTATTTCAGCCACAGCCCAAAACTTCTAGAACAAGCTTTCTCCCCAAAAGTCATCAGATTTGCAGTGTACTTCAGGAATACATTCTTTCTTCTATAAAGAAATTTTACTTTGGGAGCTTCATTGACCTCTAAAATTTCTTCTAAGTTATTCTAAGTTGTTTAGGGCTACTGCTTAACTTTGAATCCTAGAAGTTTCTTCTCAAGTTAAACATATCCTTATTCTTGCAAACCAGATGTTTTACTCCTAGTTACCAGACAAATGAAAATCAATTTCTACAAAAATATTTGGATAGTTTTTTTTAAAGTTTTATTAATAATATATATTTTTTAAGATGAACAATGACAAAAATCCATACATAAGTGAATGGTTTGAAAAGAAAGACTGCAGTAGTAGTCAATAAAGGAGCATATTATTCATATGTGGAGCAATGTGACTTCATCACAAACATATTTTTCTGAGTAAAAGAAAACACACTGAGAAATTCATTTTATAAGAAAATCCAGAGCAGGAAAATTAATCTACAAGCATGTCTATGGGTTAAGTCCCAAGAAAGTAAATATCACAAAAAGTGAGCAACAGGAATATTTTGGTTTACCATTACATAAAAATAATGTTTATGCTATATTATAGTCTTTTAAGTGTGCAATGGCATTACAAAATGTCTGAAATATTGTGAGAATTAATAAAATATAACAGAGATACAAAGTGGCACAAGCTGTAGAAAATTGGTACCAGTAGACCTTCAGTTTGTTTAAAAATAAATAAATAAAAAGAATAACAATAAAAACTATTTGTGAAGTACAATAAGGTGAAATGCAATAAAATGAAGTATGTTTGTATACTGAAAAACTTTATTGGTGTTTGCCTGGGCCAGAAAAGAAAGCATGAGGTTGCCTGAAAATCATAGGAAAACGTTTTGGAGTAATGAAAATAATCCATCTTGATATTGGAATTGGTTGCGTGGGTATATAGCGACCATTCATAGGAATTCTTGGGCTTTAAAAAAATTATTTTAATCTTTGCAAAAGCAGAAAACCTCATCGTTCTTTGGCAGAGCAGTTGGTGGGCTGGAACCTTGTGGTCAGAGTACAATGCTTATCCTATGAAGCCACTATGCTCCCACATGGGTGTTGTTAAATGCTATCTAGTCTATTTCGATTCAAAATGACCTTGTATATGGTTTTTGTAGAGCAGCTGATGTGCTTGAAACAGTAACCTTGTGATTCAAACTGACCTTGCAGTCCAGTGCATTAACCCACAGAAACACACCAGGACTCCACATGGGTGTATAGACTGAATTATACCCTAAAAATATGAGTACTTGATTTTATATCATTTATATTCCAATGTTGTTGTTGTTGTCAGGTGCCATCGAGTCAGAACCGACTCATAGCACCCAATGCACAGCAGAACGAAACATTGTCTAATCCTGAGCCAACCTCACTACCACTGCCACACTTGAGTCCATAAATGATGCCACCTGGCCGATCCATCTCGTTGGGGGGTCTTCCTCTTTCTCTGACCCTCCATCTTACCCAGCATGACATCCTTCTCCAGCGACTGTTCCCTCCTGACAACATGTCCAAAGTATGAGAGACGAAGTTTAGCCATCTTGGCCTCCAAGGAGCACTCTGGCTGCACTTCTCCCAAAACAGATCTATTGGTTCTTTTGGCAGTCCATGACACTTTTAGTATTCTCCTCCAACACCACAATTCAAAGGCATCAGTTCTTCCACAATCTTCCTTATTCACCGTCCAGCTTTTGCATACATATGAGGTTATTGAAAATACCATGGCTTGGGTCAGGCGCACCTTAAGTCCTCAAGCTGACATCTTTGCTATATTCCAATAGGCTTGCAAATCTGAACGTCAGCAGTTTGAAACTACAAGTCATTCTGCAAGAGAAAGATGAGGCCCTCTGCTTCTGTAAAGACTGATAGCCCCTGAAATCCTATGCAGGGTCTCTATGAGTTGGGAGGCACACCACCACCATATTCCAATTAAGTTACTTAAAATAGTTAAGTACACTGAAAAATAAGAGAATGCAGGGTAATAAGGTTCTAGTTAATTTATATTTTCAGTGAATCAAAATGAAAATACAAAAATCCATAAATTTTTCTCCACTGAATAGTTTTCATCTTGTCTAGACGGGTCTGGTAAAAGGAGATGAGGATTCAATTATTTTGATTCAATAGTGCGCAGTTGTTATCATGACTAATTGTGACTGTCACAGCTGTAAAGATAGAAGAATTATAACAAAAAAAGAGGGCAGTAGTTAATCTTACAGTCCAGGAACAGAGAACTCTCAGACATCAAAGAAGAAGAGCACAAGCAGAATGTGGGACACTATTCAGAGAAGCACTGACAACAGAGATGGAAGCAGAGTTGAGAGCATGGAGGGAGAGAGTTGATGAGGACTCAAGACTCATGGAAAGAGAAAAGCTGTGTGCTGGTGGCCAGGGGGCAGGCTTGCAGAATATGTCCTTTGGTTGTTTAAATGATCATATATTCCAAACAAACACACAAAATCTGATGGAATAGAAGCAAATACTGTTGAATGATGATGCACAGAGGAGATTGTAATCATTGCAACAAAACAATGAGTGTAAAACTGTTGTTCCCCCATGTAAACTAATCCCTCAATTCACAATACAAACTTTAAAAAGAATCCATACATTTCAAAATAATTTTAATAAGCATTTTATTTCTGGAACTTCATATTTAAAGGAACTCTTCCTTGGTGATTGAATATTTTAACTAATACAGTATTTTACAAAATACTTTTGACTAGTATTAAAATATCAGAGTTAACTGTTCTAAAAAATAAGACCATAATAACAATAAATTGAATAAATTGAATATATTCACATATTCCTTTTCTATATTGTAGCAAAATATCTTTAAAAAATAAAAAAAAATCCACTTTCAGATTTGAAGCTAAAACACATACACATATTTTTTTGTAAGCAATTGATCTTCATTCACTTTTGACATTTCTGAGCATTGATTATTTAGTTTAAAATAAACTCTTTACAACTTTTAATTTATATATACAGAATTCATTTCACTTTTAAGTATACGATGGCTAGGAGCTAAATAGACACCTTTATGTCTCAGAAAGACATATTCATAAAATCACTCATTAAGTATCAAGAATAAAAATTAAGCTCTAGTGTATTTGAAAGAGGCCTAAATTTTTCTTCAGTTCTTTCATTTTGAGAAATGCAGTAAACAATTAAAATTGTTCCAGGTAACATTCTCTAACAAGTAATTTCTATATCAAGGAAATGGAGTATGTGTCTTTCACCGGAGTTGAGCTGCTGAAATATGACACTTTTTATATAATTAATGGGGTCCTGGTGTGATGCTACTAGGTGCAAAATCAGAGGGTCAAACCTACTGGTCACTACTTGGAAATCCTATAAAGGTTCATTATAAGTCAGGACCAATTCTACACACTTAACAACAACAACAAAAAATATTTGGCAGAAGTGATTTGCAGATATTTGAAAATTTTCAATAAATATAAAGTAAAATTTAAATAAATAATTTAATTTTCTTCTATTAACTTTGCTACAAAATAAAAATATAATTGTACCAATTTCAAATTTCCTTGCTAGTAGCAATAACTATTTATTAAAGCAAGAAAATCTGAAATAACAAATAGATAATAAAACAAATATGTCAAAATGTTTATTCAAATTTTATTTATGCAACATTATATTATAATACATTTTCCACAACAATTCCAACAATTATTAAATAATTTTAATACTTAGGAAATAAATAAAATAGTTCTTTATAATTTTTCTGGTCTAATATAACTGGGAGTCATCCCTTCACATTAAAGTTTTAAATGACAATGAATTGCAACATCTCAGAGCTAACTTGGGCTTCTTGAATAAGCCTAGCTGTGAAACAGGCAATGCTTTTTAAGTAGTAGTTGCTGTTAAGTGCCGTTCAGGCTTCAGTTTTTTTCTGTAGTCCTTTCTTTCAGCTTGAGAAATGCTGATCATGTTTTTCCCTTTGCTTTTCTAACTCCAGGTTTTTACACATTTTATTAAAATACTTGACTTTGTTTTCTTGAGCGATCCTTTGAAATTTGCTGTTCAACTCTTTTACTTCACTATATTTCCAGTAGCTTTATATTCCCTGCATTCAAGAGCATACTTCAGAGTCTCTTCTGACACCTATTTGGCTTTTTATTTCTTTCCTATCTTTTTATTGAAATTTTTCATTCTTTGATATGATGTTTCTGATGTCATCTCACAACGCTTTTGTTGTTGTTGTTGTTAAGTACCATGGAGTCGGTTCGACTCTTAGTGACCCTGTACAGGGATTCTGAGGTTGCAGATCTTTACGGGAACAGAAAGCTTCATCTTTCTCCCACGGAACAGCTGGTAGTTTTGAACTGCCGACCTTGAGGTTAACAGCCCGATTTGTAACCACTACGCTACCACAGCTCCTTCACAACTCTTTTACTCTTTGATTAGTAATGTCTAATGTGTCAAATCTAGTATGCAGATGGTCTCGAAATTCAGGTGGAATATACTCAAAATAATATTTTGATTCTGGTGGAATTTTCACGTGAAAAGTAACACATTGATCATAATCAAAGAAAGATCTTTAAGACTAAAACACAGTTAGTTTAAACATTTTTCTTGTTATCTTATATCTATTAATTTGCTAAGCATACCTTATTTTGAATAATGCATATTCAATCTCATTTTTTATGTTATCACATATTTTTAATTTGTAGAATCCAAATCAGTTGGGGATTTTTAGTGGTCCAATCATTTTAGTTCAGGGCAAATTTTAATGAAGTCACTTTTCTCATCAAATTACACACAATTATCCAGAGGTAGAAAGTTTAATTAAAATAAGTCTAAATAAATATTCAATGTGATTAAATAATTTATAATTTATGATTAAACTTATTATGATATGTAGGAAATAGTTTGACTACATATTCAGTTTCCACTTAAAACAGAATTTAATCCCTGAATTATTTTTTTAAATAATTTAGAAATAAATTTTTATGCATTTAAATCTATATCCACACATATATTCCATTATAAAGAAATTATTTTAGGGGCACTTATATTTGTTTCTACTCATAGTGACCCTATGCACAGCAAAACAAACACTGCTCAGATCTGGCGATCCTCACAACTGTTGTTACTATTGACCTCATTTCTGCTGCCACTGTGACTATCCATTTTGATGCGATTTTTCCTCTTTTTCACCGACCCTTCACTTTATCAAGAATAATGTCCTTCTCCAGTAAACATGTCCAAAGTAGTCTCACCATCATAGCTTCTAAGGAGACATCTGACTGTATTTATTCCAACAAAGACCTCTTTGTTCTTATAACTGTCCATGGTACGTACCTTCAACATTCTTCTCCAATACCACAGCTCAAATGCATCAATCTACCATCTTCCTTTTATGTTGTCTGACTTTCACATCCTTAAGAGGCTACAAAAATACCAAGGCTTTGGTCAGGTGCACCTTAGTCCTCAACCTGATACTTTTGCCCTTCAACATTTTATACTTGCTAAGATATTTGGTAATTCAAAAATGGCAGCAAACCATACTTTGACAGAGAACTTTCAGAGGTTCAAAATGGATTCAGAAGAAGATGTGAAATAAGGGATATCATTGCTAATAGCAGATGGAAATTATCTGAAAGCAGGCAATAGCAGAAAAATATTTGCCTATGTTTATTGACTATGCAAAAACTTTGATTGAATGGCAGATTAGAGAGAAGTGTAGTGCAGACCTCCACTAGCAATGACACAGAATGCTGGATGAAGCAGGTTCAGGATATGGTCCCAGAACTCTGAACTACACATAAATAAATATTTTAAAAGCTTCAAAGCTTACAGCTAGTGGAATTTGTAGCAGAAACAAGAAAGGTGGTGTTTTCTGATCTGGGACTGCCAGCCGCTCCTGGAGTGGCCATCTTGGGCACGATGGAGTGGGTGAAGGATCACAGGAGCACTCTCACTGCAGAGGTCTGACAGATCCTCAGAGATAAAGTTGTGGACATTTTGTTTTCTCTCTGTTCATTGAACTCTCGCTGTCTGAGCACCTCTACTCTGGTGACTAGAGTGGGTACCTGAGCAAGTGGACACCCCCCACCCTTGGAGGGTTCCACTACATATGTGCATGGATCTGTTCAGCAAAGACCACAGCATACAAATCTAAGACAGGAACAGAGACTGCTTAAAATCTAACAGTCTCCCAAAATGGCTACAGCCAACCCTGAACTTTTTATCACTAGGAAAAATCCTGAACGGGGTTGTGGAGGAGAGAGAGACAGATTAAAAAGGAAATAGGCTGAAAATTAAATCCTGAGTTAAGTCATAAGGAGCCACAGATATTTTTCAGATGGTCTTTAAGGTAGAAAGCCCAGAGAAGCATGTTAAAGCCATATTCAAATTTTGCTATCCAATATGGGTTTGTTTGTTTGTTTGTTTTTTCTGTTGCTGTTTTGTTTCTTGGTCCCCTTTTCATCTTATGGGGGCTTTTTCTCTCTCTATGTTGCCCAAGAAGAGACAGCAATTTTGACCATATAGCCAAGCTACAATCACACCCTACAAAATCTCAACATCCAGACAAGAGCCAATACCAGCTGCTATACACAGATAGACAGCTAACACCTGCTACAGTTACTCTGAGCTGAATAATAAGAAGAGTGAAAAGGGAAGCCCATCTCCTGATCACATCTGCCTGGAGGCAATCAGAAAGGTTAATAATACATGACCATACATTCATATAATCATAGAAAACATATCTATTATATAAGATGCCCAAGAAACAACTAACTGTATTGGCACATGTCTAGACACAAGATAGAGTAACTGAGATAAATGAGCTGGAAGTAGACATCCCATTGAAAGGAAGGCAGGCTTTGGAATTGCCAGAACCGGAATTCAGGAGAATGATATTGAGGTGCATCCAAACACTCCACAGAGGGTTTGAGGAAAATAAGGGAGAATTCAGGAAAGCACTACAGTAACAATCAAATAAGACAGATATAGCATTGGAAACAATACAAAATCAGTAAAAAGATGTCCAAATAATTAATAATTAAATATCAGAAATGGACAACACACTGAAAGGGAAAAGGAGTAGAATTGAAGAGATGAAAGCCAGAATTAGCAAGCTAGAAGACAAATCTCTCAGTACTGCTAAGACAAAAGAGCAAACAGAAAGAATAATAAAAATATCTGAAGAAAGTTTAAAATCCATGTGAGACAACATAAAGAGGAATAACTTGAGAATAATTGGCATTCCAGAACACGAAGAATCACGTAAGTCCACAGAGGAGCTAGTTGAAGAGCTTTTGGAAGAAAATTTCCCTAACATCCTGAAAAGCAAAAATATAAGCATTCAAGAAGTTCAACAAAACCCAGGAAGGATAGACCCCAAAAGAAAATTACTAAGACATATCACAATCAAGTTCTACAAAATAGAAAAAGCAGCTTGGGGAAAGAGAAGTATGACTTACAAAGCCAAGCAAATCAAATTAAGCTTTCATCTCTCAGCAGAAACCACATAGGCAAGAAAGCAATTGGGAGACAGATATAAAACCATGAATGAAAAATCTGCCAACCAAGAATTGTCTACCTAGCAAAACTGTCAATCAAATACGATAGTGTAATAAAACATTCCTGGATAAACAAAAGCTAAGGGATTTTGTCAAAGCCAACACAGTGCTTCAACGCATCCTAATGAACATCCTTTGTACTGAGAACCAATAAGAATAAACAACAACCAGAGATTGACATACATGGTAGCACCACCTGGAACTCAACAGACAAGTGGAAAAGTCCAGAACAGAACAAAACTACCAAAATGAATTCAGAGGATCTAGGTCACTCTACGATCAAAACAACTATAATGTGAAAGATGGTATAAGCATAGGTACAGATATCCAGACTGTGAGGAGGTCAGGTAGATTGCAGGATAAAATAGCCTGTTTCAAATGGAGGAAAAAGTTAATAGAATATAGGGTTACCTAAAAAAAATCAATATACAACATATGAAGGAAATTAAAATTTAAGAAGAACATGGGAACATTAAAACTATTAAGAAACTGACAAGAAAGAACACAAAAAGCATGAACTCAGCACAGGTAGGCATGCAGAAAAAAGAAACCAACAGCAGCACAAAACACAGACCATCAATGGATTAAATGCACCAGTTAAGAGGTGGAGAGTGGCATAATGAATAAGAAAAAAAGATCCCTCAATATGCTGTCTGAAAGAGACACACTTTATACACAAAGATAAAAATAGATGAAAATTTAAAGGATGGAAAAATATATATATACCAAGCTAATTGTAATAAAAACAAGTAGGAGTGGCAATACTAATCTCTGATAAAAAAAAAAAAAAAAGAAAAAAAATCTTTAAGGCAAAATAGATAAAAATGGACATTATCTCATGATTAAAGAGTCAATTGAACAAGATGACATAACCATAATAAGTATCTATGCTCCCAATGAAAGCGCTCCATAATATATAAAGCAAACTCTAATCAATTTGAAGAAAGAAATACACAAATCTACAATAATAATGGGAGATATTAATACATCATTCCCTTAAAAGGATAGAATAACCAGAAAGAAATTTGACAAAGACACAGAGGAACTAAATAACAGAATCAGTCAACTTGACCTTACAGATGTGTAGAGAGAATTCAATGCCACCAAAGCACAATACACAGTTTTTTCCAGTGCACATGGAACATTCCCCCAAATAGACCATGTGTTAGGCCACAGAACAAACCTCTATAAATTTACAAACATACAAATTCTTTCAAAGGCTTTCGATTATTTGGATCATTAAAGCTACGTACAACATTGCAGAGATGAATGTGCTAGAACATTTAATCATGATTATGAGAAACATGTACACAGACCAAGAGGCAATTGTTCAACAAAACAAGGTAACACCAAATTGTTTAAAATTAGGAAAGGTATGCATCAGGTTTGTATTCTTTTACCATACTTTTTCAATCTGTATGCTGAGCACATACTCCAAGAAACTGGATTATATGAAAAAAAAAAAAATACTATATGGTTTGGAGGAAGACTCATATTGCAGGCAATATACAGATGATACAACCTTGCTTGCTGAAAGTGAAGTGGACTTAAAATACTTATTGAATAAAATCAAAGACTACAGCCTTCAGTATGGGTTGTATCTCAGTGCAAAAAAGACAAACTTCCTCATCCTGAACCAATAAACAACATCCATATAAATGGTAAAAATATTGAAGTTGTCAAAGACTTCATTTTGCTCAAACCAACCATCAACATTCATGGAAGCAGCAGTCAAGAAATCAAATGATGTACTATATTAGGCAAATCTTTGCACAAGACCTCTTTGTAGTGTTCAAGAGGAAAAAATATCAGTTTGAGTATTAAGATGTCCCTGATCCAAGCCATAGTATTTTTAATAACCTCAAATGCATGTGAAAGATGGACAGTGAATAAGGAAGACCATAGAAGAATTAATGCATTTGAGTTATGGAGTTAGAGGAGCATATTAAAAGTACCATGGACTACCAAAAGAACAAATTAATCTGTATTGGAAAAAGTACACACAGAGTTCTCCTTGGAAGCCAGAATATACAGACTTTGTCTCTCATGCTTTGGACATATTATCAGGATGGACAAGTCGTTGGGGAAAGATACCATGTTTGGTAAATTGGAGAGTCAGAGAAATAGTGGAAGACTCCCAAGAAGATGGACACACTCAGTGGCAGCAGCAATGGGCTCAAACTAGCAACAGTTGTGAGATTGGTGCAGGACCTACAAATGTTTCAATCTGTTATGTATATGGTCACTACAAGTCGGTAGTGTTTCAATGGCACCTAACAACAGTTGCAAGATATTTGGCGTCCTGGTATGGTGGTGTAAGATAAGCACTGGTAAACAACTTAAACCCACCAACTGCGCCTCAGAAACCCTATATAGGATTGCTATGAGACAGAACCACCTTGAATTCACTTAACAATAGCAATAATGAAGATAATATTTAGGGTTTCTGCTGGGTTAAGTGTTGGGCTGCTAATTGAAAAGTCATCAGCTCTAAATACCAACTACTCTGTGTTAGAAAGATAAGACAGTCTATTTCCACAAAATCTGGATACCCTGGAGAGCATTTCTACTTGATCCTGTAGGTTTCTTTGGAATCAGAATTCAGTATTGACTCAATGGCATTGAGTTCTTTTTTTTTTTTTTTTTGGTAGAATCCTATCTAAATTTCAAATTTCAACAATTGAAGGGAAAATACACTAGCAAAAACAAAATAAATGATTAAAATTTGATTATGGTGCCAAGCAAATATGTTTTCTTAAAAGTATTTTTTTTCTGATGTGGCACTGTTGGTTAATGAGCTGGACCACAAGTGCAGTGGTTCAAGCTCACCAGTTGCTACTCAGAAACACTATACAGGGTCTCTATGGGTCGGAACCTACTCGATGGCACTTAACAACAACAAAATATATATCCATGAAGGTGAGTCAAATTTTTTCCATACTTTAGCTATACAATTTGTTTTAATCAAATTTTATAAAAGAAAAATACACCCATTTTCAATATAATCTCCTTGCTTTTCTATATACTTACTTTATCCATCTTTCAACAAGCTTTCATAATCCGTTATGTAAAAAATACTTTAGGCTGAGCTGCAACCACAAATACACTGCAGTCTTCATCCTTGAAGAGCTGTTTTCAAGGGACCAAACAGGTTAAAGTCCAATGGAGCAAGATCAGAACTATAGGGAAGATGCTCTAGCATCTCAAAAAAGTTTTTTCAGATTGTCAACAGAGTGGACAGTGGTGTGGGGACTTGCACTGTCATGCAAGATCACAAGGCACTTTGATAACAGTCCTCTGTGCTTAATCCAAAATTTGGGCTCAGATCTTCAGCTAGCATCTCACTGTAATAAGAACTGTTTTGTTTTTTTGTTTAAAAAAAAAAACATACACAACTTTTTCCTGATAGTGTTCCAATAATGGCTCAATATTTTTTTAAATAATTCTAAAAAAATTTCAATTATTAAGGTATGACAGGAAAGTAATGACAAAGAGGTAAAGAATGGTAATATCGCCAAGATGTTTACTTGTGTTTTACTAACTATGAAAATATTGTGTCTCATAACAATTTCTGAGTTTTTTTATAAAATTTTTAATGAAATTTTGTAAAATTTTATAAAAAAAAAGTTTTTTATAAAAATTTCTTTTATAAAATTTGTAAGATTGTGGAAAATGGGTCTTCAGAGCATTTAATTGGGCTTTTGTGGAACATGAGAATAGACCAAGTGGTAGTCATTTGAACAGAATAAGGGGATACTGAGTTGTTTAAAATTAGGAAAGTTACGTGTCAAGGCTGTATCCTCATACCATACTTTTTCAATTCGTAGGCTGAGCAAATAAACCAAGAAACTGAATTATATGAAGAACGTGACACTAAGATTGGAGGAAGGCTCATTAACTGCCTTCAATATGCAGATAATACAACCTTGCTTGTTGAAAGCAAAGATGACTTGAGGCATTTACTGATGAATATCAAAGAATATAACTTTCAGTATAGATTACAATTCAATATAAAGGAAACAAAATTCTTAACAATTTATAAACATTAGGATAAATAGAGAAAAAAATTGAATTTGTCAAGGATTTAATTTATTTGGATTCAGGGATAATGCTAATGGAAACAGTAGTCAAGAAATCAAACACCATTTTGCATTGGGAAAATCTCCTGTAAAGACCTCTTTAAAAGAGCAAAGATGTCACTTTGAGGACTAAGGTGCACCAACCCAAGCCATGGTATTACTTTTGGGGGTGGGGTCTGTGTAGGAGTAAGGAGTAAAGGTTAGGATTAATGATTATGGCTATGCCTAGGACTCAATCATTTTATGACTTAATTTAGTGTTAGGACTAGGGTTAGTATTGGGGTAAAATCTGAGCTATAGCTATGGCTAGGAGTAAGGTTGGCTTATTTTTTAGAGTGGCTTTTTCTTTTTCTTTTTTGCTGTTAGGCCATCAAGTCAATTCTGGTTCAGGCTAACCTTATGCACAACAGGACAGAAGACTACCAAGTTCAGCACCATCCTCATAATTATTGCTAAAATTGAGCCCACTGCTGCTGCCACTGTGCCAATCCAGTTCATTGGGGATCTTCCTCTTCTTTGTTATTCTTCCAACTTACCAAGAATGATATCCTTCTCCACTGATTAGTCGTTTTGGACTGATAATATGTCTAAAAAACGAGAGACAAAATCACATTAACCTGGCTTCTAACGAGCATTCTGGCTGTGCTTCTTTGAACACAGATTTGTTTGTTCTTCTAACAGTGCACGGTACTTTTAATATTCTTCTCCAACATCATAATTCAAATGCATCAATTCTTCTACAGTCTTCTTAATCATTGTACAACATCCACATGATTTACAGGGATCAAAAAACACCATGGCTTCAGTCAGGCACAGCTTAGTCGTCAAACCAATATCTTTGCTATTGAACACATTTAAGAGGTGTTGTAGAGTAGATTTATCTAATGTAATATGTCATTTGATTTATTGATGCCTGTTTCCATCAGTGTTGACAATTTATCCAAGTAAAATGAAGTCTTCAGTAACTTCAATCATTTCTACCCTTATCATATGTTATTCATTGGTCCAGTGGTAAGGATTTTTGTTTTCTTTACAATGTGGTGTACTCCACACTGTTTTTAGGGCTATGTTGTTGTTGTTGTCAGGTACCATTGAGTTGGAACCGACTCATAGCAACCCCATGC
>NW_006408852.1:1759388-1771505 GCF_000296735.1 Chrysochloris asiatica
TTGAAATGGTTGAACATTAACCATTTCCTTTTGGTACAATGACTCTGTGTATTCCTTCCATCTTTTCTTGATGCATTCTGCATCATTCAATAATTTGACCAGTGAATCTTTCAATAATGAAAGGCGAGGCTTGAATTTTTCTTCAGTTCCCCCAGCTTGAGAGATACTGTGTTCTTCTCTTTTGGTTTTCTAACTCTAAATCTTTGCATATTTTACTATAATATTTGGCTTTACCTTCTCGAGCTGATCTTTGAAATTTTCTGTTCAGGTCTTGCACCTCTTCAATTTTTAGGACTATAGATAGGTTTATTTTTACTTTTTTATTTATAGTGTTCTTGAAATCTATTTGATTTCCTCTTCATTTTTAGTTCTGAAACTTCTTCATTTTCTTCTTTTACTTTTTTTGTTGTAATGGTATCTCTACGGCTTGAATCAGGAACTCATTATTCCCCAAACTGTCATCTTTGCTTATTAACACTTTAATGCAGCCTTTTACATCAGAGTTACCTAATGCAGTATGTCATTTGATTTCTTGACTGTGACTTCCATGAGCATTGATTGTGAAACTATACAAAATGAAGTAATTGACAACTTTATTCTTCTCTATCATAATATTTATTGGGACAGTTGTGAACATTTTCATTTTTTTTTACACTGAGATGTATTCCATACTGAATGCTGTAGTCTCAGGTTGCCTTCAATGCATTCTTCAAGTTTTCGTCACTTTCACCAAGCAAGTGTGTGTCATATGTATATCTCAGATTGTTAATAATTTTTATTTTTTCCAATTGGATTCCATGTTCTTCAGAAAATCTACCTTCTGGATTGAATAAGTATGGTGAAAGGATACAATTTTGGCACACTCCTTTTATGATTTTAAATCAATTGTTATCTCCTTGTTCATTTAGATCAACTTTCTTTTGGTCTATGGTCAAGTTCTTCATGAGCACAATGTGATATTTTAGAATATCCATAGTTATTTAATCATCCACAAAGTTGAATGCCTTTGAATTGTCAATAAAGTACGAGTAAGTAGTTTCTGCTTTCAGCCTATAGTTATTTGATATCAGCAGTAGACTCACTCATTGCACATCACATTCTAAAGCCAGCTTGTATTTTCAGCATTACCCTGTCGATGCACTTGTGAAGTAGTTTTTGAAATATCTTCAGGAAAAATTTAGTTGCATGTAATATTAATGATAATGTTCAATGATGCCTATATTCTGTTTGATTCCCTTTCCTAGAAATGGGTACAAATATAAATCTCTTCCTATCAGTTGGCCAGATGAATGTCTTCCAATTTTCTTGGCATAGATGAGAGAATGCCTCCAGCATGGCATCAGTTTGTTTAAACATTTCACTTCATATTATATTAATTTGTGAAGACTTATTTTTTGCTCATGCCTCCAGTGCTTCTTGACTTCTTCCATCTTAATCATATGGTACCTCTTGACAACAACCTCTTGACGTGATTGAACATCAACAATACTTTTTGGCATGTTGTTGTTGTTGTTATGTCCCATCAAGTTCATAATGATTCATAGCGATCCTATATACAACACAATGAAACATTGTCTGATGCTGGGCCAACCTCGAAATTGTTGTCACACTTGAGCCCAATGATGCTGCCATTTTGCCAATTAATCTTACTGGAGTTCTATATCCCTCTCCAGTAACTGGCCCCTCCTGATGATATGTCCGAAGTATAAGAGAGGAAGTCTGGCCATCCTGGCCTCCGAGGAGTACTCTGGCTGCACTTCTTCCAACACAGATCTGTTGGTTCTTTTGGCAGCCCATGGCTCTTTCCTCCAAAACCATAACTCAAATGTATCAATTCTTCTCTGGTCTTCCTCATCTACTGTCCAGTTTTTGCATACATATGAAGTTATTGAAAATACCATGGCTTGGGTTAGGCACACCTTAGTCCTCAAAATGGTATCTTTGCACTTCAATACTTTAAAAAGTTCTTGTGCAGCAGATTTGCTTAATGCAATATACACCATTTGATTTCTTGACTGCTGCTTCCATGAATGTTGATTGTTGATCCAAAAAAAATGAAGTAATTGCAAATTTCAATCTTTTCTCCATTGATAAAAATACTGGTTAATGGTTCAGTGGTGATTATTTTTATTTTTTTACATTGTGATGTAATCCATACCAAAGGCTACGGTCTTTGATGTTCATCAGTAAGTATTTTGTTTGTCCACCAGTATTCAGTTTGTCAACCAGTCATCTGTCAGTTTGTCATACTGTAGTGGCTTGTGAGTTGTGTTATAATTCTGGAAGACATGCCATGGGTATTTTCAATACCAGCAGAATCACCCATGGTAGACAGGTTTCAGATGAGCTTCCAGATGAAGACAGACTAGGAAAATGGTGAAACAATCTACTTCTGAATATTTAGTCACTGAAAACTTTATGAATAGCAGAGAAACACTGTCAGATATAATGTCAGAAAATGAGTCCCTCAGGTTGGAAGGCACTCGAAATGTAATGTGACTAGGGGAGAGCTGTCTCCTCAAATAGAGTTGACTATGATGACACCAATGGAGTAAAGCCCTGGGGACCTTCATTTGCTGATGGGGCACAACTCAAAATGTAAACTAACAACTGTAAACATCCATTAATTATTGAAACATGGAATGTACAAAGTATGAATCTAGGGAAATTGGAAATTGTCCAAAAATGAAATGGAATGCATAAACATCGATAGCAGCATCAATGAGCTGAAATGGACAGGTATTGGCCATTTTGAATCTGACACCCACATGATTTACTATGCCGGTGATGATAAATTGAAACAGAATGGTGTTGCACTCATTTTCAAAAAGAATATATCAAGATCTGTGATGAGGTACAAAGCTGTGATAGGATAATGCCCATATGCCTACAGGGAAGACCAGTTAATACATTTTGGCATAGTTTTTATTATTAAGTGCTGTTGAGTTGGTTCAAACTCATAGTGACCCTGTATAGGGTTTCTGAGGAATGGTAGGTGAGATTAAACTAGTGATTTTACAGTCCAAGCTGTCCTGGTGGTCCAGTACTTATTTTACAGCACCTTATTAGGACCCCTTTCATCATGGAGTCTCTCTGCATACTCATTCCATTTTCTTTTGATGTTTCCTGCATCATTCAATATTTTGTCTATATTGTTGTTATTAGATGACATTGAGTTGGTTCAGATGCAAATTGACCATATACAAAGCAGAACAAAACACTGTCCAGTGCTATCCTCACAATCATTACATTATTTCCCACTGCTGATATGACTGTGTCAAGCTTTCTCGTTGGAGACTTCTTTTCCATTGACATTGCATTTTAATGAGCATTATGTCCTTCAACAGGGACATATCATTCCTGATAACATATCCAAAGTATGAGAGACAAAGTCTTGTACTCCTTGTTTATATAGAACATTTTGGCTGTACTTCTTCTAAGACAAAGTTCTTCTCCATAAATCCCATGGTACTTGTAATATTCTCCTCCAACACCATAATTCAAACACAGCATTTCTTCTACAGTCTTCCTTATTCATTGGACAACTTTCACATACATATGAGATGATTGAAAATACTATGGCTTGGGGCAGGTGCACATTGGTTTTCAAACTGATATTTTTGCTCTTTATCACTTTAAAGAGGTTTTTCTAAAAAAAAAAAAAAAAAAAAAAAAAAAAATTGTCTATTGTGAGATTGGCCCAAGACTGGGCAGTGTTTCATTCTGCTGTGTATAGGGTTGCTTTGAGTTGGTACTGACTCAAGGGCACCTAACAACAACAACAACAATATGTTATTTGATTTCTTGACTGGTGCTTCCATGAGTGCTGGTTTTAGATCTAAGGAAAATGAAGTCTTTGACAACTTAGATCTTTTATCCATTTATCATATATTATTTATTGGTGCATTTTATCTTATTTTCTTAACATTGATTTGCAATCCCTACTGAATGCAGTAGTCTTTGACCTTAATCACTAAATATTTCAAGTCCTACTGCTTTTAGCAAACAAGGTTTTGTTATCTAAATATCACATGATGTTAGTGAGTCTTCCTCCAATACTCATGATATGTTCTTCTTCATACAATCCAACTTCTCAGATTATTTACTTGTTGAATAAGTATGGTGAAAGGAAGCAACCCTAATAAACCTCTTTCTTCATTTTAATCCCCTCACTATCCCCTTGTTATGCTCAATTTGATGTCTTTTTGTTTATATCCAGTTTCCTTATGAACAAAATTAAGTGTTCTGGAATACCCACCCTTCACAATGTTGTCCAGAGAATCCTTCAGTATTTTACATTTAGGCTTGAAAATTTTCTTCACATTTTCAGCTAAGGAAATACTGAAAATGGCTTTCCATTATGGCTTTCTAAATACTTTTTTTTTTTTTAATATTTCAAAATAATACCTGATTTTGCCTTCTCAAGCTGTCCATTAGAATTTTATTTTTAATTTTTTTACTTCATCAGTTCTTGTTTCTCTTTGTTCAAGTGTAATTTAATTTCTCTATGTTCAAGTGTAATTTTCAGCGTTTTCTGGTATCCATTTTGAGATTTTCTTTCTTGCCTGTCTTTTTAATGACTTCTGTCTTTTTCATATATGATAATATTGATGTCATCCCACAAATCTAGTTTTCAAAACTAATGTCTCTAGTGCATAAAATATGTTCCTAATATGGCCTCTAAATTCAGGTGGAGTATTCTCAAAGTTATATTTTCTCTGTCATAGATTTATTTTAATATTATCCAGCTTTAGTATGAACTAGTGTAAGAGCAGTTGATGATCTGCTCCACAGTCAGTCAATGGCCTTGTTTTGGTTGGTGTTATTGAGTTTTTTCATCATCTTTTCCCACAGATGAAGTCAAATTAATTCTTATCTATTTTATCTAGTGGGGTTTATGTTGACAAAAGGTACATTGACTTTACTTGGTTTCTATTGTTGAGAGCTGTGGAGTTAGTTCCGATTCACATTGACCCAGTATAGGGTTTCTGAGGTTTCTTAAATCTTTGCAGTAGCAGAAACTCTCATCTTTCTCTGCAGAGTGACTGGAACCACAGACCTGTTGTTGTTGTTGTTGTTAGATGCCATCGAGTCAGTACCAACTCATAGTGACCCTATGTGCAACAGACTGAAACACTGTACGGTCCTAGACCATCCTCACAACTGTTGACATGGTTGAGTCCATTGATGCTGCCACTTTGCCAATCCATCTTGCTGGGGGTTTTCCTCTTTTTCTCTGACCCTTCACCTTACCAAACATGATAGCTTTCTCCAGTGACTGGTCCCTCCTGACAATATATCCAAAGTATGAGAGATGAAGTTTGGCCATCCTGGCCTCCAAGGAGCACTCTGGATGCACTTTTTCCAATACAGATTTGTTGGTTCTTTTGACAGCCCGTGGCACTTTCAATATTCTCCTCCAACACCAAAGAGCCATCAATTTTTCTATTGTCTTCCTTATTCACTGTCCAGCTTTCACATACATATGAGGTAATTGAAAATACTATAGGTTGGGTCTGGCACACCTTAGTCTTCAAGCTGACATCATTGCTCTTCAACACTTTAAAAAGGTCTTGTGCAAAAGGTTTGCCCAATGCAAATATGTTGTCTGATTTCTTGACTGCTTCAATGAGTGTTGCTGGTTGATCCAAGAAGAAATGAAGACTTTGACAACTTCAATCTTTTCTCCATTGGTAAGAATGTTGTTTATTAGTCCAGTCATGATTTATGTTTTCTTTACATTGAGATGCCATACATATTGAAGGCTGTGCTCTTTGATCTTCATCAGTAAATATGCTTGCAGCCATTTCTATATTATCTTTAGTAAAACTTTACTCGCATGGGATATGCCTTTTCCTTCACACAAGTTAATATATATCTATCCTCTAATTAATGATTTGCAAAGTCTTCTCCTTCTACCACTAACAATCATCAAATAATGCATTTTTTTCCTGAAAAAATTTCTTGACTTTGTACAATAGTCGTCTCAAACAATAATATTTCTTCTGTGATTACTTATTTCACTCAATATAATGTCCTTCAGGTTCATTCATGTTATGCGGTATTTCACATATAAGTAATTTTTAATATGTGCCACATTTTGTGAGTATATCATAGTTTATGTCTCCATTCTAATATTGACTGATATTTGCCTCATCTCTATCTTTTTGTTATTGTGAATAGGACTGTGATGCACATGGGTGTACATATATCTATTCATGTTTGATATCTTATTTCTCTTGACTATATACAAAAAAGGGGGAGTGCTGAGTCATATGATATTTTTTTCACACTTGCTAAATGGTTGAATCATACTGTATGCTCATACTGGATAATCTATGCTGCGAGAAACCTAATGTATTATCCGATATTATCAGTACTTCCTAAGAGATTATATAAGTAAAGTTGTAATTTGAAGACTGCCTATTTTATGAAGAAAATGTATCTTACAATATCCACTACTTCAACTCTACAACTAAATGTTTAAAACCCCTTATATTTTAATTTTTATAAAAGTAATTTAATTGAGCAAGCAAGTAATTTTGAGGTTAAAAAAAGAAAATGCATTGGTCAAATATAAGAACTCCAGGGTCAGTTTGCCCAGACTCAAATCCTAAATTTAATACTCGATAGTTCTATCATCTTGAGGATATTGGTTAGTTCACTCTTCATTTTCTAGTCTTATAATGGAAAAATAGCAGCACTTCCCATTAAATGTATTAGAATCATTTTGGGAGGAAAACAAACATCAGCAAGATAGTAGAGTAAAAAAAAATTCCACACTACCATCCCCTCAAAAACATAAAATAAAGCAAAACAAAACAAAAAACAAGCAGAAGTGTGTTAAATGATTAATTGTTATTTTTTCAAGTGGTCTGAAGTAAGCTTTGGATAAGAGCCTGATATTCTATTATAAATTGGCCTGGTGTCCTCTCTTTTTACCCCCTGACTACCACCTAGATCATTACTCCATTATTTTTGTTCCTTTTGTTATTTCATCATAAGGGTATTAATATTTGTAAATTACTTCTCATGGGAACAAATTTTGAGTCTTTCAGGATCTCTAGTGCTACTACGCTGGTCAGAATGAAGATAATAATTGCTTTACACACTAGATACCAAACAGCCAAAGGAAAAGTGTCATAGGAAGCTCAGAATAATTTTGACATTTGTTATATTTGTTCTATACTCAGTAATCTTCCACTTCCAATGTTGTCATCTACATTTGATTTCAAGTATTCACTCCTATTTTTATTATAATCTTTTCTTACAGCTTCTGAATTTACCAACTTTTGAGATCTCTGAACTAAAAACTTTAAGAAGGAATTCTGCCTCCCAGTGTAAAGAGTTCTCCAAATCCACTCAAGCCTATACTTCCAGATCATTTCCATTTCTAGTAATACATTTCTTGAAGAATGGTCTAGTAATCATATCATGACTTTTACAATATTGCACTAATGTGCATTCTCCATATTGTTGATTTTTCTAAGTGACAAAGTAGACTTTTGAGTTAACTCATTATATATTTTTCTTTTAAAGCAGAATGAAATATTATGTCAAATTGCTTTCTCCTAATGTAGCTTAAAGATATACCTTAAATTACCCCCTAATTTAGCTTCAATAATACTGAAGGATGAAGTCCAAGGTGCATTGAAGAAATTAAAAAAGAACAATGCACCAGGAATTGATGGAATAAAAATTGAAATCTTTCAAGAAAGTGAGGTGGCACAGGAGACACTCACTCATCTCTCTCAAGAAATTTGGAAGACAACTATCTGGCCTATTGATTATAAGAGATTCATATTTGTCTCATTCCAAAGAGAGGTGACTCAATGGAATGCGGAAATCATAGGACAATCTGTCTGATATCCCATATGAGTAAAGTTTTGCTGAAGGTAATACAGAAATGGCTACAATCATACATTGACAGACAACTTCCAGAGATTCAAACCTGATTCAGAAGAGGCCGTGAAAGAGGGATATCATTACTGATGTCCGATGGATCTTGGCTGAAAGCAGAAAGACGTTTACTTGTGCTTTATTAACTATGCAAAGGCTTTCGATTGTGTGATCATGACAAACTATGGACAACATTGGTAAGTGTGAGTATTCCAGAACACTTAACTGTTCTCATGAGGAATCTGTACCTGGACCAAGAAGCAGTTGTTCAAACAGAACATGGGAACACTGAATGTTTTAAAATTAAGAAATGTGTGCGACAGGGTTGTATTCTTTCACCATAATTATTCAACCTGTATACTTAGCAAATCATCCGAGAACCTGGCATCAGGATTGGAGGAAGACTCATTAACAACCTGCAATATGCAGATGATACAACCTTGCTTGATGAAAGTGAAGAGGACTTAAAACATTTACTGATGAAGATCAAAGAGCTTAGCTTTTGGTACGGATTACATCTCAATGTAAAGAAAATAAAAATCCTCACCACTGTACCAATAAACAACATTCTTATCAATGGAGAAAAGATTGAAGTTGTCAAGGACTTCATTCTTTTTGAATCAACCATCAACACTCATGGAACCAGCAGTCAAGAATTCATATGATGTACTGCATTAGGCAAATCTGCTGCACAAGACCATTTTAAAGTGTTGAAGAGCAAAGATGTCAGCTTGAGGACTAAAGTGCGTCTGACCCAAGCCATGGTATTTTCAATAACCTCATATGCATGTGAAAGCTGGACACTGAATAGGGAATACCATAGAAAATTGATGCATTTGAGTTATGGTGTTGAAGGAGAATATTGAAAGTGCCATGGACTGCCAAAAGAACCAACATATCTGTGTGAGAAGTGCAGCCAGAGTACTCCTTGGAAGCCAAGATAGCCAAACTTCATCTCTCATATTTAGACATATTGTCAGGAAAGACCAGTCACTGGAAAAGGATATCATGTTTGGTAAGGTGGAGGGTCAGAGAAAAAGAGGAAGACCCCCAATGAGACAGATTGGCCAAGTTGCAGCATTGATGCACTCAAGTGCTGCAACAGTAGTTACATTGGCCCAGGATTGGTCAGTGTTTCATTCTGCTGTGCATAAGGTCTCTATGGGCTAGTACTGATCCATGACACCTAACAACAACAATTTAGCTGTATGCAAATTTAAATGATCTCCATTTGTTTCCTTGTTTCTTGCTGCAAAACTGGCCAGGGACAGGTGCTATCCCTTTCCTATCACTAAAAATTAGAGAGTGGAACTGTGGTATCCTCCTTAATATCATCATATGCCTAGACCAAGAAGTCCAAAATATGATTCCACTGTCTTCTTAATTAAGACTCCAAATGTGGATCAATCGGTCAGATTTGATCTGTTGCTTGATTATACTATTTTTTCCAGGTACCTTGAAAATATTTTCATGTAAAGGATTGAATAATTTTTATTTCATCCTTTTGAAAGTCAATCAGTGTCTATCACATCTAAATACAATCGTTATGTGCACATGCAGTCATAGAAAATATGTTAAGAAACGAGTATGACTGTGTTCCAATATAATTTAATTTACAATCAAGAAATATTCCAGATTTATTTACAGACCATCATTTCCCAAATCTGACACAATTTAACATTTCCATATCACCCTGATAACCCTGACTGCTGGTAGCATGGTAGGATAAGCACTGACATCTAACCACAAGATCAGGATCACTATGAGTTGGAATCAATTTGAGAGCACTTAACAGCAACTTATAACATTTAATTTTAACAAGAGTATTAGACCCAAGTGGTATTTATGGGGAAAAGGAGATAGTAAGTGGGTTTTAGGCCTCTACACAGATTTTTGCTTGTCAGGCACAGCCACTGATAGATCTCAGTAGTACTTGTTTAATATTCTCCTAAACCTGCTTTAGCAATCTTTCTTTATAATCCATAATACAAAGTTCTTAACCTCATTCCCAAAATAGAAGCTTCATCATTTCTAAGGATACTCAACAATAAATTGAAGTTTCCTCAGCCCTTTATACTCTGTTCAAGATTTTCTCAAAGAACCATACCAGCCTAGGCAAAGTAGTTTTCTCAGGTCTATTCCATGCATCTTCTCAAAGATGGGCCTGTAAGTACTTCACTATCAACTGGTACTTCACAATCTCTGATATTTTAATTCCTGCATGGCTTTATGATCCCTGTGAGTAATTTGCACTTTCATCAAAGGCAGTGCCGAACAAAATAAGCATTAATTGTCTTGCACTTTCTTTCAGGCTATCACTAAACATTCTATGATGAGAGATGTTGGATTAAGGTTGTCTGAGTCCTTTCATATATACTATCTACTTCATACTGAATGTCTTATGTTATATAAAAACAATCGAACTTCATTAGAAATTTGAAAGAAGCTGATAAAGTTTTATTCATCACTCTACTATGTTCAAAAGTGTTAAGGACCTAGTTTTTTTCACCTGGAAAGCATTGGCACAGCCTTCTGATTAACAGAAACTTCTTGAACTTTATGTTCTGCCAGTGTTGCTAGCATTGTCTGTCTCCATAGTGATCACTTTGTCTGGTTAGTACACTCTATATTACAATTGCTGGTATAGATCTGATTTCACACTTTTGCATTTTTTGCTAAGATTATAAGCATGGTAGAGTTATACTGGCTCATTATTTTTATAGCCTAGCTAGGTATTATGCAGGATGGGGTCACATGCACTATAAATATAATTTTATTTTGCCCTATATAGTCTTGAGAACACACGCATAGAATCCTATGTCATAAATCCAACTATGTAACTAGTGCACAAACTATTGGCTGAAAAATGAACAAACTTTTTGATGAGTACATGTATTAGTGTTGTTCCCCATTGAGTAGTTTACTGTTTATATTGGCCTTGGAAAGGAGCTCTGGTAACGTAGCGGTTATGAATTAGGCTGCGAATCTCAAGGTCAGTATTTCGAAACTACCAGCTGCTCTGCGGGAGAAAGACGAGGCTTTCTGCTCCCGTAAAGATTTACAGCCTCGGAAACCCTATTCAGGGTCGCTATGGGTCAAAACCGACTCGACGGCACTTAACAACAACAACAACATTGGCTTTGGAAATTTGTGCTGGATACCATTCTATTTTAGGTTTCTTCCCTCCTTCCATTACTATATTATTCCACAGAGTGTAGTATCCAATTTTGCTAGGGTTCTACAGTTTTCTTGGATCTTGTCCTGCTGGAAATATGCATGACAATATTTTGGAATTCTGTCTTCTGAACTTCTCTTTGAAGATTGCTCATAGAAAATTATCTGACCTTTGTAATTCTTCAAAGTTAAGCACTTAATATTTTGTTAGATATTTCAGAGTAGGATGTAAAAAAAACATCATTGGTATTTTTCTAATGATGCCATAGCAGAAATAACCACAAGCAGATGATTAACAAAGAAAAATTTACAAAGCTCACACAGTTTACAAAGCTAGAAGTCTGAATTCAGACTCTTTATTTAAACTGTTCTCTGGACAACAGTTCTTGCATCTTTTCAGCATCTGTAGGTCCAGGTTTCAGTGAAAATCTCCATGAGTTGACATCAATTGTTCCCTGGATCTAGAGCTTTTATTAGTGTAAGGACCCCAGATTCAAAGAATGAACTCACAACACTCCTGGCTCTTCTTTCTTTGTGATAGCAGGGCCCTCCTTCTCTGCTCATTTCTCTCTCCTTCTATATTTTGTAAGAAAAAAAAGATGTTGCATGCTATACTCTTAGGAATCTGCATTACTCAGCATCAGGATCATGATGGGAATAAGGGTGGTGTACTTCTGTTTTTGTGTGGTAGAACCAGCACTGGACTTAGAGCTGTAAGTTTGGTGGTTCAAACATCTCAACTGTTCTTTAGCAATCCTAAATAGGGTCACTATCAGTCAGAACCAACTTGAAAACATTTAACTACAGCAACATTCCACCATTAAATTCTCTTATTGGTCTATCACATTAGATCACATCATGGGAGGGTCATCATATAACTGCCAAACCATTGAGAATTATGACTCAACCAAGCTGGCATTTATTTGGGGGGACATAATTCAATCCATGTCAATAATGCTAATCACTTTGCCTATGTCAACATTTATATATATATATATATATATATTGTATCTCTCATATTTAGACATATTGTCAGGAAAGACC
>NW_006408852.1:1771605-1773879 GCF_000296735.1 Chrysochloris asiatica
ATCTTTCTCCCGCGGAGCAGCTGGTAGTTTCGAACCGCTGACCTTAAGGTTCGCAGCCCGATTCGTAACCACTACGCTACCAGAGCTCCTTATCCCGATTCGTAACCACTACGCTATATATATATATATCTCCTATTTCATACCAAATCTTCTAACTTATTCTCTACAAGAAAAGAAAAGATGAGGAAAGTCGAAAAAGAACCCTGGTTCTAAAAATTAATTTCTATTAATTATGCATTTTCCTGTTTTTCTTTTATTTTCCAGTTTCTCTTGTTTAAATTATTTTTCAAAGAAACTCAGTAGGAATTTCAAGAACACAATAAAATGCATGTCTATTGATTCTAGGTCCTTCCTTTATGCATATAAAAGGTTAAAAATGACTCTGATTTAATGAAATGCTGAACTCTGGACCTAATTGCTTTTAATATTTCTAAAATAAATGTTGAACTGTCTGAGCTCTTTTGAGTTATCAGTCTGAATAAGACGCTGATACAACACTATCTGTGTAGGATAGTATCAATATGCCTACAGGGAAGCCCAGTTAATATCACTATTGTTCAAATTTATGCACCAAAAATTAAAGCCAGTGAGGATGAAATAGAAGACTTTTACCAACTTCTTCAATGTGAAATTGATCAAACATGCAATCAAGATGTATTGCTCATTATTGGTGATTAGAATGTAAAGGGTGGGAGAAAGAGGAAGGATCAGTAGTTGGAAAATCAAGCCTTGGTGATAGAAATGATGCTGGAAAACGAATGATAGAATTCTGCAAAATCAATAATTTTTCATTTCAAATATCATCTTTAGACAGCATAACAGATGACTATACACATGGACCTCGCCAGATGGAATACATAGAAATCAAATTGACTACATCTGTGGAAAGAGAAGATGGGAAAGCTCCATATCATCAGTGCAAACAAGGCTAGGGCAGACTGTAGAACAGACCATCAATTACGCATATACAAATTCAAACTGAAGCTAAAGAAATTGAAAACAGGTCCACGAGAGCCAACATATGACCTTGAATATATCTCACCTGAATTTAGAGATCATCTGAAGAACAGATTTGATATATTAAACACTAAAAGACTGAAGACCAGAAGAGTTGTGGGATGACATCAAGAACATCATACATGAAGACAGCAAAAAGTCATTGAGAAGACAAGAAAGAAGGAAAGGTCAAAATGGATGTCAGAAGAGACACTGAAACTTGCTCTCCAGCATAGAGATGCTAAATCAAATGGAAGAAATTAGGAAGTCCAAGAGCTGAACAAAAAATTTCAAAGATCAGCTCGAGAAATAAAGCCAAATATTACAACAAAATGTGCAAAGATGTGGAAACAGAAATCTAAAAGGAAAAACACATTAAGCATTTCTCAATCTGGGGGATCTGAAGAAAAAAATTCAAGCCTTGACTTTTGTTACTGAATGATTCTCTGGGAAAATTATTGAATGCTGCAGAAAGTATCAAGAGAAGATGGAAGGAATACACAGAGTCACTGTATCAAAATGAAAAGGTTAATGTTCAACTGTACCATATGATCCAGTGTTTATGATACTTAAAGAGGAAATCCAAGGTGCATTGAAGGAATTGGCAAAGAACAAGACACCAGGAATTGATGGAACAAAAATTGAAATCTTTCAAGAAAGTCAGGCGGCACAGGAGCATTCACTCATCTCTGCCAAGAAATTTGGAAGACAACTATCTGGCTGACTGATTGGAAGAGATCCATATTTGTGCCCATTCCAAAGAGAGGTTACCCAAAGGAATGCGGAAATCATCGGACAAACTCTTTGATATCCCATGCGAGTAAAGTTTTGCTAAAGGTAATACCTGCTGGGGACAGCATACGCAGACCCTGGGTTGATCAGTGGCCCTGTGACATGGACGAAAATCCAACCCCATGGCCCTCCTCAGGATAGCGAGCCATGGACCCTGAGGGCCAAAGGAAGTGACCTCCTGACATCCCGGGTTCATTGGTTTTTGCGAACTCACTGGTTGGCCACCTCTGTATAATTTTCTTTGGTCCTAATATTGTTCATTCTATGCTTCTAACTCCAGTAATTGTAGCTTCTGAGAAAATGATTTCTTTTACAATGCCTCTCTTAATGCCTCCACTGTATTAGCAGTACGTGGAGTCCTGGGAACAAATCTTTCTGAGGAACAAGTGATAGCCACCTGGGATGGAAGTTGGAACTGTTCCTTATTTGATTATTCAGTTATGTTTGATATCCATGAACAATAATGGGTTTGAAACCCCTTTTTAG
>NW_006408852.1:1775954-1780406 GCF_000296735.1 Chrysochloris asiatica
ACCAACTCGATGGCACCTAACAACAACATGAGTCTGAACCAACTCCACAGCACATAACCACCACCACCACTGGCTATGTTTGCACCAAATGAACTAAGCATTCATATCTACATCTAAATAAAACTTCAAGAAAATTCATGCAATTATATTTATTAATTTCTTGACCGTTCCTTTCCTTTGCCAGTGAGCCACATCTCTAAGGTTCAAATTGCCTAGGAATTGAGTAAAGAGTGTCTGTTCAAATATTAGATATGTGTGCTTTTACTCTCAGTTAAAGTATCTTCATAATTAGTAAAACATGAGATAAAACAAAACACAGAATCTGTCTTAACTCAACAGTATTAATTGAAATATTTACAATAAAAGAACCATAATTGATATATAATCAATACAATTTATAATCGATATGCTCAATATCCAATGATAATATGTATTACGGAAATAGTGTGACATACAAAGGTAAGTCAAAAAGCACTGCTACTCGGGCTTCAGTTCAGAAATGCATGAGTATATTCTAAACAGAACTTTTTAAGACATGTCTTTAGGACTAGTGGATAGCTACAGGTAAAAACTCTCAGTGATACACTGGTCTTAGTTTCCTTAGGGTGCCTTCAAGAAAAAAAAGTTCCATTTAAAACAGTGATCTCCAAGGAGATCTGGACTAGCTAAATTCAGAGCAGAGAGGTAAATTTAATAGATTATGATGACTTCTTTTAGGGGTTGATAAAGTATAATATTGACAGTCATTCTTGAGGGATACAGGGAAAACATGGGACTATTATGAAGAATTTTTTAGAACTTCATTTGTGAGAAAAATACCAGGAAAATCGATCTTAGTAATTGTTTTCTATCACAATAGTGCATTTTCTCATTCTTCAAGAATAGTAAAGACTGAGAATTTCATTGGAAAATCATATCCCATCTACCGTACACCTATGGTCTTGCCCTTTCAGATGCCTTTTTGCTTCCAAAATTCAAACAACACAATTCAAGTCGCTCCAAGATCCCAAACTGCTGATTGGGCATATTAAAAATCTAGGAGTGTATGGTAATTCAGGAAAGGGTTAGAAAGATGGAAAAACTGCTCTCTGAAATTTAGAACTAGATGGAGTATATGTCCAGAAACAATAGACTGATAGTTTGTATAAAGGTTTCTATGATTTTGTGGCAATAATTTTGACTTACCTGTAAAATTTCCCTGTACCCTCTGAGCAAATATTTATATTGATGAAAGGTAAATTCAATTTTCTGATACATATTTAAACATCTCTTTGAATTAATAATGGTGATGCCACTTGTTTAATGAAGTGCAAAATAATTTTTGGACAAACAAATTCACAAATACCTTGCCTTCTAAAAATTAAATATTTAAAAAAACAGCCCATTAAAATAAAAGTTTCTTATTTTTCAAACTTTAAGCAAAGATTTGTCACTTGCTTTTTATCGTACCCACACCATACATAATAATTGTTTTGAATTTAGTGGAATAGCTTTTAAAATGATAACTCTATTAATGCAGCATTAGATAATATATACTATTATATATACTATTCATGACTGTTATTTATGTGAAGAACAGTGCATTATATTAAATTATTGGGTTTCTATGGACACATTTTGAATGGGTCTGAATGTTGATTAATTTGTTTAACAAATACAAATGGTATCCACTAGTGTCCTTCATTAAATGTAGCTGTTATTGTTGTTAGGTGCCATTGAGTCAGAATCAACTCATAGTGACCCTGTGCACAATAGAACAAAACAGTACCCATTCCAGTGCCAAATCACAATCATTGCTACACTTGAGTTCTTTGCTGCTGCCACTGTGCCAATCCATCTCATTGTGTGTGTGTGTGTGTGGGGGGGGTCTTCTTATTTTTCTCTCATCCTTCATTTTACCAAGCATGATGTCCTTCACCAGAGACTGTTCCCTCTTTATAATATGTCCGGAGTATGAGCAACAAAGTCTGGCCATCCTGGCTTCCAAAGAGCATTCTTGCTGTTCTTAGTCCAACACAGATTTGTTTGTTCTTTTGGCTGTCCATTGTTGTTGCAGTTATGTGCCATCGAGTTGGCACCAACTCATAGCGACCTTATGCACAGCACAATGAAACAATGTCCGATCCTGGACCAACCTCACTACTGTTGCCACACTTGAGTCCATTGATGCTGCCACCTGGCCAATTCATGTCTTTGGAGGTCTTCCTCTTTTTCTCTGACCCTCCATCTTACCAAACATGGTATTCTTCTCCAGTGACTGTTCCCTCCTGACAATATGTCTTAAGTATGAGAGATGAAGTTTAGCCATCTTGGTCTCCAAGGAGCACTCTGGCTGCACTTTTTCCAAAACAGATCTATTCGTTGTATTAATTCAAAGGCATCAATTCTTCTACGGTCTTCCTTATTCACTGTCTAGCTTTCGCATCCGTATGAGGTTATTGAAAACACCATGGCTTGGGTCAGGCGCACCTTAGTCTTCAAGCTGACATCTTTACTCTTCAACACTTTAAAAAGTTTATGTGCAGCAGATTTGCCTAATGAAATACATCATCTGATCCCTTGACTGTTGCTCCCATGAGTGTTGATAGTCGATCCAAGAAGAATGAAGTCCTTGACAACTTCAAACTTTTCTCCAGTGAAAAAGAATGGTGTTTATTGGTTCAGTGGTGAGGACTTTTGTTTGCTTGACATTGAGATGTAATCCATACCTAAGCTGTGCTCTTTGATCGTCATCAGTAAATGTTTTAAGTCCTCTTCACTTTCAGCAAAGCAAGATTGTATCATCTGCATATCGCAGGTTGTTAATGAGTCTTCCACAATTCCTGATGCCACATTTTTCTTCATAGAACCCAGCTTCTCATATTATTTGCTCAGCATGCAGGTTGAATAAGTATGGTGAAATAATACAACCTTGTCGCACACCTTTCTTAATTTTAAAACATTCAGTGTTCCCATGTTCTGTTTGAACAACTGCTTCTTGGTCCAGGTACAGATTCCTCAGAAGCACAATTAAGTGTTCTGGAATACTCATACTTTTCAATGTTGTCCATAGCTTGTCATGATCCACATAATCGAAAGCTTTTACGTAGTCAATAAAGCATAGGTAAACATATTTCTGATATTCTCTGCTTTCAGCCAAGATCCATCGGACATCAGCAATGATATCTCTCATTCCATGGCATCTTCTGAATCCAGTTAGAACCTCTGGAAGTTCTCTGTCAATGTATGGTTGTAGCCATTTCTATATTACATTTAGCAAAACTTTACTGACTTGAGATATCAAAGAGATTGTCTGATTAATTCCGCATTCCTTTGGGTAACCTCTCTTTGGAATGGGCACATATACAGATCTCTTCCAATCAGTCGGCCAGATAGTTGTCTTCCAAATTTCTTGGCAGAGATGAGTTAGTGCGTCCTGTGCAACCTCACTTTCTTGAAAGATTTCAATTTTTATCCCATCAATTCCTGGTGTCTTGTTCTTTGCCAATTCCTTCAATGCACCTTGGACTTCCTCCCTGAGTATCATTGGCTCTTGATCATATGGTATCTCTAGAAATGGTTGAACATTAACCATTTCCTTTTGGTACAGTGACTCTGTGCATTCCTTTTATATTCCCTTGATGCTTTCTGCATCATTCAATAATTTTCCCAGAGAATCTTTCAATAACAAAAATCAAGACTTGAATTTTTTTCTTCAGTTCTCCCAGCTTGAGAAATGCTGAGCATGTTTTTCGTTTTTGGTTTTCCGATTACAGATCTTTGCATATTTTATTATAATATTTGGCTTAATCTTCTCGAGCTGATCTTTGAAATTTTCTTTTCTCTTGGACCTCCTCATTTCTTCTATTTGCTTTAGCATCTCTATGCTGGAGAGCAAGTTTCAGAGTCTCTTCTGACATCTATTTTGACCCTTTCCTTCTTTCTTGTCTTCTTAATGACATTTTGCTCTCTTCACATATGATGTTCTTGATGTTATCCCACAACTCTTCTGGTCTTCTGTCTTTAGTATTTAATGTATCAAATCTGTTCTTCAAATGATCTCTAAATTCAGGTGGGATATATTCAAAGTCATATTTTGGCTCTCATGGACTTTATTTTCATTTTTGTCAGCTTCAGTTTGAATTTGTATAAGATTAATTGATGGTCTGTTCCATAGTCTGTCCATGGCTTTGTTTTTACTGATGATATGGAGCTTTCCCATCTTCTCTTTCCACAGATGTAGTCAATTTGATTTCTATGTATTTCATCTGGTGAGGTCCATGTGTATAATCATCTGTTATGCTGTTTAAAGAAGGTATTTGAAATGAACAAATCATTGATTTTGCAGAATTCTATCATGTGTTCTCCAGCATCATTTCTGTCATCAATGCCATGTTTTCCAACTACTGTTCCTTCCTCTTTGCTCCTACCCTTTGCATTCCAATCACCAGTAATGATCAATATGTTTTGATT
>NW_006408852.1:1780965-1786902 GCF_000296735.1 Chrysochloris asiatica
ATAGGATAATATCTATGTGCCTACAGGGACTCCCAGTTAATACCACTATTATTCAAATTTATGCACCAACCACTAAAGCCAGTGAGAATGAAATAGAAGAATTCTACCAACTTCTTCAATCTGAAATTGATCAAACATGCAATCAAGATGTATTGGCTGTCCATAGTACTGTTGACATTCTCCTCCAATACCATAACTCAGTTGCATCAGTTCTTCCATGATCTTCTATATTCATTGTCCAATTTTCCCATGACTATGAGGTTATTGAAAATACCATGGCTTGGGTCAGGTACACCTTAGTCCTCAAACTGACATTTTTGCTCTTGCACAATTTAAAGATTTTTTATGCAGCAGATTTACCTAATGCAATGCATCATTTGATTTATTGACTACTGCTTCCAATAGTGCTAATGTCTTTGACAAGTTCAATCTTTTCTCCGCTTATCTTAATGTTATTTCTTGGTACAGTGATGAGGATTTTTGTTTTCTTTACATTGAGGTGCAACCCAAACCAAAACTTGTGGTCTTTGATCTTTATCAGTAAACATTTTATGTCCTTTGATCTTTCAGCAAGCAAGGCTGTATCATCTTCATATCCCAAGTGGTTACTGATTCTTCCTCCAATCCTGATGCCATGTTTTTCTTTGTATAATTCAGCTTCTTGAATTATTTGCTCAGCATGCAGTTTGAGTAAATATGATGAAAGAATACAACCTTGGTGCATACATTTCCTAATTTAATTTAATGTGCATACCTTTCCTAAAACCATTTAATGTTGCCATGTTCAGTTTGAACATCTGCCTCTTGGTCTCTGTACAGGTTTCTCATGAACACAATTAGGTATTCCATAATATTCATTACAGTGTTGTCAAGAACTTGTCATGATCTACATAATCTAAAGTCTCTGCACAGTCAATAAAGCACAGGCAAACATCATTCTGTTATTCTCTACTTTTACCCAAGCTCCATTTGACATTAGCAATGATATCCCTTATTCCACATCCTCATCTAAATAGAAGTAGAAAATTGAGAAGGCATCCTATAAATTAAAAAAACATGTTTATATGGTAAATTTAATCATAGTTCATGTTAAATATATGAAGCTTTTTTTGGGGCAGTTTTTTTTTTTTTTTCTCTCTCCTGATATTGACATAGCTTATGCTCATCTAGTGAATATGAATTGACTTTTTTCACTTTCCAAATGAAAAACAATTCATTTCCATTTAGCATTTGGAAAGAAAAACAGTGTACAAATACATACATATATGTGGATTCTTCAAAGTTTGTGGAAATTTTTAATTAAAAGACAATTTGATTTTACTACTAATTTTCTAAGGCCCTTTTATATAGGTATGTATATATTCATATATACATGTATATATGTGTTTATGTTTATATGTGTGTGTGTGTGTGTATGAATGTGTCATTATATTCACTTCAGGAAAATACATACATGTCACTGAAGTCACTCTTCAGGAGATGCTATTAATGAATTGTTATGTGTGTGAAGAAGAGTGTATCACATTGACTAAATATGATTTTACGGATAATTTTAAGTGAGTTTGAATGTTGATTTTTTATTTAGCAATATAAATGATATCCACTAGTGTCCTTATATGGCTGTATTAATAATTTGAGCCAATGTTAATCAAGCATTTTCCTCACTGTAAGTTTTATAGTGCTGAATTTTTAATCTTTTGTAATATATTAAGGTGTTTATGATATACTTTACATATTCATTAATAATTGCATTGGTCACCTTTTCTTTTGGCATCCTATTTCAAATGGTCATGCTTTGCACTTTATGCACTTTACAATTTATGATTCTTGAATTGTCATTTGTTAGTATATGCTGTGTGTGTTCTTCCTTTAAACATTTGTGTTACTAGATGCTTATATATGAGGATTTCTCTAATTCACATCTCACAGACTTAACACATTACACCATTCTTAGTATTTTAATAGAACTTAATATGTCCCTGTTAGAATTTCTCTTTCTTTTGTAATCTTTTTTCCTATATGTTGAATGAATGCATTTCCATTCTTAACTCCTCCACAAAATTGTTAGAAAATGATTTATTAGATAATTCTAAATAATTGTGCCACAATAGGTTAACACTATTTTCTTAGAATTTTTTTCCTCTAAAATCTAAACATAATACAAAGAGAAAAAAAAATAAAAATCTGTCAAGTCAATGGTGACACAATTTGTTGCCTACAACTATGACCTTTGGGAGTAGATAGCCAGGATTTTCCTTTTGGTGGGATTCAAACCACCAAATTGTTGGTTAGTAGCCTAGGACTTAACAAGTTTGCATCACCCAGGACTCCTTAATATTATGTTGTGATGGTGGTAGTGCTTGTGTGATGTCTAGTTGGTTCTGACTCATAGCAACTTCTCTAGGATTTCTAAATCTGTAAAACTTTACAGGAGCAGAAAACCTCATCTTTCTCCCACAGTGTGACTGAAAGATTTACACTGCTGACCTTTCAGTTAGCAGCCCAGTTTGTAATCCACTATGCTTCCAGGATCCTTAAACATCATATAGGTTGTTATTATTGTTGTTGTGAAGTGCCAATCAAGTCGATTCCAACCCATAGCAACCCTGTATAGGGTTTCCAAGGAGCAGCTGGTGAGCTTGAACCACCGACTTTGCAGTCCAAATGGCTTTGCAGTCGGGTGCATTAACCAACAGCGCCACACCAGGACTCATATATATGTTGTTGTTGTTAAGTGCCGTAGAGTCGATTCTGACCCATAGCTACCCTGTATAGGGTTTCCAAGGAACAGCTTGGTGAGTTTGAACCACTGACCTTGCAGTTCAAACGATTTTGCAGTCTGACGCATTAGCCCACAGTGCCACACCAGGACTCCAGGACTCATATAGGTAACTTTTACTATAAAACATGATTCTATAAGCCGTTAGATAAATTTTATTTTCTAAAGCCCTGTTTTTGCAATTGCTGTTGTTAAGTGTTATGGAATCAAGTTTAGAAGTCATAGCTACTCCCTGTGATAGTATAGAATTGCCTCACAGGTTTTTCTAAGCTGGAGTCTGGTATGGCACTGTAGGATAAGCACTGAATTGCTAACCATGAAGTCAGTAATTCAGACTCACCAACTATCTCTCAGAGACCTTAAGGAGGGCTGCTATAAGTCAGAACCAACTCAATGACGCTTAATAACAACAATATTTACAGAAACAGATTGACAGATCTGTGTCCCATAGAATTGCTAGGGAAGTTCAAACCACCAACCATTCAGTTAGAAACTGAGGGCATAACCACTGCTTTTACTCAGGTGATTTCATTTGAAATTAATGATGCATAAGTGCATACAACATTTCATAAATATGGGAAATGGCTTCTGCATTTAAAATATTAATTTAGCATTTTGCTAAAACTTTAAGTATTATTAATGTTAGTATTGCTATCACATGCTCTTTCTTCATTTATTTTAGGAGCATCAATAAATATTTCTTGAGTTCCTTAATATACTTAATGAATAGCTATCATTGTTTTAACCTTTTCATGGTGTCATTTTTTAACATTATTTCCCAAATAATAAAAGATAAATATTACCATTGGCTTGCATGTCTGATTCATAAATGAACCGATTCCTGGGATGTGTTTTATTGTTTTTCACTATTCCTTTGTGTTTCACTTTATCTGTTTTGTAGATATCTGAACAGCTTAATTAACCATCTTCACCCTTGACATTAGAGCAGAACATTACCCATTGTTCAGATTATTTCTTGTTACCAAAATATCAGAGTCCTGAATGCATCATACCAGCTGTCATGCATGCTGAATTAATCTACCAAGTGCAGTTAACTTTCTAATAGTTATAAATAATATGTTTCAAAGGCTCTACAGTGTTTTCTAATGACAGAATCATAAATATAATTTTAATTTCTAATTATTAAAAAATATTGATTTTCTTTTTTACTGATGATAATTTCTATTATTAGGATAAATTATAATATAGAAAATTATATTGAATATAATCATCAATGTTGAACAAACTGCATTAGACACTGATTCTATAAATCATCTACCCATAACTATCAAGTCCATTCTAACTCATTAGTAACACTATAGGACAGAGAACTGACTGATAGATTTTCCAAGGCTATAATTTTTTACTACCATATTTTTTCCTGCAGAGTAGCTGGTGGGTTTTAACTGTGAAACTTTAAGTAAACATCAGAGTACTTAATCACTGTACTCCCAGGGCTCCTTACTGAACCCCTGTTTAAAAAATTCCAATAAAATTTTTAAAATACAAATTCATGCAGTATTTCATATGGTGATCCATATTAAATATACATTCAATAACATGATAATAATCTAAATATTCAAGTATGTTTCTTAATTTCTCTTTGATAAGTCAGGCAATGTCATCATATTCTTAATTTCACATTTACACAATTTATAAAAATATATTTTTATCTCTATCTTTTGATCATGTCAATATTATCTCTATAAGATTGCACTGGATTACTAAAGGCAATTTTGACAGTTCAAACCACCAATAGCTCCTCTGAACCCTAGACAGGGTTGCTATGAATAGGAATGAACTCCACAACACTTAATAACAAGAATCTTATCTCTTTGTCTATATCTGTATAGCATGAATATTTATATTTATATCTTTATTTTCATGGAATTAGAAATAATTATAATTTTATAGGATATTAAATTATTTTTCTAACATATGGTTTTGGCCAGTTTGATGTAGATATGATGATAAATAAACTAGAAAATAAAATACTATTTTCTCAAAATAGAGACATTCTCTTTCAATATAAACCTTAAAGGGACAAGGGTACAAATCAGATGTGGATTCAGACCACTAATATATTTACTTGGATTTTTAAAAAATTCTGATGATAGTAAATGTCTATGATGTAGAAATAAATTATTCTACATAAATAAATTATATGTATATTTTATAGTGATATCATCTATATGGAGTCCTGGTGTGGCACTGAGGGTTGATGGGCTGGACCTCATGGTTGGTGGGAACAGCAAGGTCAGTGGTTCAAGCTCACTGTTTGGAAATCCTCTACAGTGTCTCTGTGAGTTAGAACTTACTCAATACCAATTAACAATAAGAAGAGCATTATTTATGTGCTATAAAGATATCAGTTATAATCTACTATAAATTCTCATGAAACACTCCACTATGTGACCATTAGATAAATAACTATTTTATTTGTTTTAAGGGAAACTTTTGGGTTTTTTTGACTTTTACTTGTGAGATTGTTTGGAATTTTATTTTGTTACCTTGCAGAATACTGACTTTAAGATGTGGGAAGAAATGTTTTAAGTATGCTCGAACCACTAAAGCCAGTGAGGTTGAAATAGAAGAATTATACCAACTTCTCCAATCTAAAATTGACAAAACATGCAATCAAGATATATTTATCATTATTGGTGATTGGAATGCAAAAGTCGGGAGCAAAGAGGAAGGATCAGTAATTGGAAAATATGACCTTGGTGATAGTAAATGATGCTGGAGATCACATGATAGAATTCTTCAAAATCAATAAATTGTTTATTTCAAATACCTTCCTAAGACACCAAAAGATACTATTATACACATGGACCTCATTAGATGGAATACACAGAAATCAAATTGACAACATCTGTGGAAAAAGACGATGGAAAAAGTCTGTATCACCAGTCAAAACAAGGCCCAGGCATATTGTGGAAGAGACCATCAATTGCTTAGATGAAATTTCAAATTAAAGCTGAAAAAAATGAAAACAAATCTGCGAGAGCCAAAATATGACCTTGAATCTATCCCAACTGAATTTAGAGGTCATCTGAAGAACAGATTTGATACATTAAACACTAAAGACAGAAGACCAGAAGAGTTGTGGAAAGATTTCAAGAACATCATACAGGAAGAAATCAAAAAGTCATTAAGAA